>NC_134494.1:22279712-22507370 GCF_040206685.1 Ascaphus truei | reverse complement strand
TCTTGATCAGTAGTGCGCAAACTGGGGGGCTCGCCCCCCCTGACTTTTCTGGGGGGGGCTCTGCGTTTACAGAAGCCTTGGGCTGAGACGCAAGGCCTCTGTAAACTTACTTACCCAGTTGCAGTCACACGTTTCTATGGCAAACGTGGCATCAATTGACACCTGTTACCATGGAGACGTGACGTTAAATGACCCCGCAGCGTCATTTGACGCAACATTAGAGGTGAGGGGGGAGCGCGACCGAGGAGTAGAAGCAGGCAGGGGGGGGGGCGCAGGGAGTTTGCGCACCGCTGCTCTAGATCTGTGTATTTGTAATAAGCTCAGCCTCTTGTTGCCCTCTGAGAGAACCGACTTACTAAGTGTCTGGTGACACCGCCCTGGAACGGTGCCGCCCTGCGGGGGCCCTGAACACCTTCTCTTGTTTGCTGTGCAAATCGCAGGGACCCTGGTTCTCTTATAGGCCCCTATTCAATATGTTGCGGAGGGCAGTCCTAACCAATGCGTCAGCTCCATTCAAACAGTGAATAGTGGCCTCTCTGTGTGTGTCAGGCTCTAACTGACTGTCTTGTGTGTGGGGGAGGGGGAGGGGAGGGGGGAGATGGGGAGGGGGAGGGGGGAGATGGGGGAGGGGGAGGGGGGAGATGGGGGAGGGGAGGGGGGAGATGGGGGGAAGGGACTTTGATTTTCCACCTGAGTGAAGCTTAATTATGAGATTTGTCTAAAAAGAATAAAAAAAATGTATTTATTTTTTTTACAAATAATAATGGATCTTAATGTCACCACATCCCAAACTCACACAGTTACATAGTAGATGAGGTTGAAATAAGACATGCGTCCATCAAGTTCAACCTATGCTAAATGTAGACAACAGATACTTCATCCTATATCTGTACTTACAGTATAGTGATGATACACGGTTGATGAATGCACACTCACACCTGTAACACACACTCACACCTGTAACACACAGCACACAGAGCTGTCAACTCTCTGGGTTTATTGTCTGACTCAGACCAGAGACCTGCACATTACTTCCATGCCCCTTCAGACAGTCTCTTCCTCTCGGGCTGGCCTAGCAGTGGGGCGGAGCGCTCTCGGGGTTTCCCTGTTCGGGTGATCTCAGCAATCTGGAGCAGCTCCTCCGTCCTGTCTCGCTTCCTCTGCGGTCATCATTCTGCAACTGCTTTCATGCAACTGAGCGAGTCAAGGGAGATGGGAGAGTAACACACAGAGAAAAAAAACCTGCATGCCTGTATATATTCCCGTCTGTACTCACACACTGATACAACAAGAACAAGCAGACACCAACACTCGGAGAAACGCACACACTCCGTTACCACAACGTTACCTGCGGAAGGCGAATCTGACGTTTCCTCTCCCAGCTCCAGCGTGTCTCTACCAATCATCCGACTCCTGGCACTGGGGCAAAAAAAAAAACAACAAACTGCTCTCTAAACCCAATGAAACCGCTCTACTGCATACACAGGACTAGTAATCCCTCAATCTCCCCTACAGTCTGAGGGCTCAGTAACCCCTAAACCTCTCCCAGTCTGCGGGATCAGAAATCCATTCAAGTCTACAGGGTGAGCAACCTATTAACCTTTGTTACGCAGGGTTAATAACATCCATCCCCTCCAACTATGGAGGGGGGGGGGTCCTCTGTTACCTGCACAATCCCAAAAGTGGCAGGGTTGGTTGCACTCACCTTTCGAGGTCTGTGTCTTGTTCGTTTTTACATGAAGGTTTGTAGGGGCCCATGCGCTGTAAGGGGGAGAACAGTGGTTATCAAAGAAGAGCAGTGCAGGCTGGCGGAGAGAACGTGGGAGGGAATCGGGATATTGGGGACGGAGGAAGTGGGAGGTTTGGGGCAGAATGTAGAAGACGGCGTAGGGGAAAATGTCCCAGTCACTCACCATCAATCTCACAAAAAGCTTCTCCCAGTTCCTGTAGAGCAGCGGAAGCGCGGCCCTGCGTGACTGACGAGAGCGATAAACGTGCGTTACAGGCTGCGTCCCCATGGAGAACACTGGGTGCGTTACAGTGTGTGTGTGTTTTATATTGCAAATCCCGAGTGTCTTTTTTCAACACACATCCTGCCTTATTTACTGTGCACCAGGTCAGAGAGATGGATATATATATTGATATATATATATATATTGATATATATATATATATATATATATATATATGAGACACATTCTTACCTGAGCCTCCAAAATCTGCACCCGTCGCAGAGCCAGAGAGAGGAGCCGCTGCAGCCTGTCACAGAGAGAGTTAAATGCAGACCAACACCCCCTGGCACTATGCTGTTACCCCTTTCACAGCCTCGCCCACCCCAAAGCGAGGCACACCCGGTGTGAGAGAGGAACAAAGTGTGATAATGATGTCACCTGACCTGTGACATTATCACACCTTGTTCCTCTGTAACAGCCAATGTCCCTTGTCGCTCCCTGCAACTCAGCACTGTTGCTCACATGGTTTCTCAATGCCACCATGTGTCATCCCTTCTACCCCCTCCATGTCACCCGCTATGAACCCCATGGCACACTCTATGCCACCCCCTGCCCCTCTGAGCTTGCTCCATGCCACCCCCTGCCCCTCTGAGCTTGCTCCATGCCACCCCCTGCCCCTCTGAGCTTGCTCCATGCCACCCCCTGTCACCTCTCGTGTTCTCCCTGCAGCTGTTTCAGGATTACAAGTTTCTGCTCCCACTGAGGACCGAACACACGGACCAGGCGGACAAGTTCTCTGCTGGGGACGGTCAGATCCAACAGGCTGAGGGGGAGGAGAACGTGGAGGTCAGCGCAGGGGAGCGAGGGGAGGTCAGCGCAGGGGAGCGAGGGGAGGTCAGCGCAGGGGAGCGAGGGGAGGTCAGCGCAGAGGAGCGAGGGGAGGTCAGCGCAGGGGAGCGAGGAGAGGTCAGCGCAGGGGAGCGAGGGGAGGTCAGCGCAGGGGAGCGAGGGGAGGTCAGCGCAGGGGAGCGAGGAGAGGTCAGCGCAGGGGAGCGAGGGGAGGTCAGCGGGGTAGAGGGAGTAGGAGAGAGGAAGACAGGTCAGCAAGATCCTCCTGCCCCGTTACCTTCTGTAGAGCCGGGAGGTGCAGATTGACACCTGGGTCTGGACAGAGCTTGGCACATTCTGCAGAATTAGCTCATCCTTCACATCCAGGACCTGGGGACAGAGACACAGGACATCTGACCTGAGGGGCATCATGACCTCTGAGCCTCAACTCCTAGACCTTAATCTAAGGTGACAGAGCCAGGTGAGAGACATCTGAAATATAGCAAACACTGCATGCCCCTGTGTATACAGTACACTCTCCCCCTCCATCGCTCTTGCAACTCACATCTGAAAGGTTGGTCTGTACAAGACACAGCGCTGATAGCATCCGGTCACAAAGCCCCTCAAACACCTCGGCACCCTGAAACACAGAAACATCTAACCATCAACAGTGCCCCATCAGTGTGACGACCCCTCACAGTGCCCATCAGTGTTACCCCCCCTCACAGTGCCCATCAGTGTGACCCCCCCTCGCAGTGCCCATCAGTGTGACCCCCCCTCGCAGTGCCATCACAGCGTGACCCCCTCGCAGTGCCCATCACAGCGTGACCCCCTCGCAGTGCCCATCACAGCGTGACCCCCTCGCAGTGCCCATCACAGCGTGATCCCCTCACAGTGCCCATCACAGTGTGACCCCCTCGCAGTGCCCATCACAGTGTGACCCCCTCGCAGTGCCCATCAGTGTTACCCCCCCTCACAGTGCCCATCAGTGTGACCCCCCCTCGCAGTGCCCATCAGTGTGACCCCCTCACAATGCCCATCACAGTGTGACCCCCTCACAGTGCCCATCACAGTGTGACCCCCTCGCAGTGCCCATCACAGTGTGACCCCCTCGCAGTGCCCATCACAGTGTGACCCCCTCGCAGTGCCCATCACAGTGTGACCCCCTCGCAGTGCCCATCACAGTGTGACCCCCTCACAGTGCCCATCACAGTGTGACCCCCTCGCAGTGCCCATCACAGTGTGACCCCCTCGCAGTGCCCATCACAGTGTGACCCCCTCGCAGTGCCCATCACAGTGTGACCCCAGTGTGTAGTGAAAACAGTTCAGTGTTTGTAATAAAACTTTTCACTGCTTAAGTGGGCCCGAGAGCAAAGAGACGCTACATACCTCCTCCATGGATCCTCCCATATGGCTCTTGGTCCCTGAAAGAAGAAAGAGGTTATATTAAAGGGTACAAGGTGGGATCACAGAAAACGCCTTCAATCAAGAGGCATAGCAGCTAGATCCAGACACTGCAGCAAATGTGATATATGACATCTTAAAAAAAACACAGGAGAAAGCTGTCCGAAATGCAGGAAATGGATCTGGGTACCAGCACTTTGCAACATGATTGAGAATGGCAGGATCGGTAGCAGAGTGGTAACGTAACGATTTGCTGACAGGTTCCAGCATTGCGTTGCCCGCCCAACCTGGCAACAAAAAGGGTTAATGGAGAACACTCAGATAATGCTAGTGTTGCAAAGTGGAAGAGGTTTAAGGCCCGGTAATGGTCTATTAACGACTAGGAAATGTGCCTACAGAGATAAAGCCTCCATCTTTATACATGACACGGAACAGTGTGAAGTTGGGAAATATCAATGCGGAAGATCTTGGGGGAACTTGCAGCGTGGGCAGGTATATGGTAGGTGCTGTTTAACCCTCTGAGAGCTGGAAGGGCCACAGCACCAGAGTACCACGGCCCCTCAGGCACAGAGCGACCACGTGATTCCGACGTCACTAATTACGGAAGAGTACGCCTCGTTTCCCTACGTGTGGCGTGCAGGACCCAATGTCCCCCACAAAACAAGCTAATAAACGTCCATGACATAGTGCCAGGCCCAACAGGGTCTCAAAGGGTTAACTATGCATCAGGTTGAGAGCAACAAACATGTTACATGCAAACATCATGGATGACAATATAAAGGTCAGTGTTTGATGGAGCAGGGTTGTGTATTTGTAAAAGGGAGGCTTAGCAGCAGTGCTAAAGGTCAGGAAGCCGCTGCAAAGGCTGCCAGGATGACGGATAGGATTAAATCTGGCCAACTCACACTCACCTTCACATTCTGTAGCTCTCTCATCTAATATCTCATTGTATCCTGTGCTCTCTTCTACACGCTTTTGCTCCGTCTCTCTTTCTCTCCTGTCAGCTCTCCTCATACCGCTGGCTGTAGCCGTCAGTCGCTCCCTGCTGTCTCACTGTAGCTTTGCGTCTCTCACTTTGCAGTGACAATGTTTGGCTGTCTCCAGGTGACAGTCAGTAGGTACAAGGGATGTTACTGCCACCTGCTGCTCATAACAGGTACTTCAGAGGACAAGATGTCACCCAGAAAAACAGACAGACACAGGGAGCCCCTGGAGATGCACAATGTGACACACACAATACACAGATGGCCTCACACCCTCATCACAATGTTTATTTGCTGCCATTGAGAGGCACGCACACAGACGGGCACCTCCGATGTGATATAGTTTGTATTCCCGTGACGGAGAACATCGTTTCTCGCCGTGAGAGGGCGTCACATGGCCTGCGGGTCAGGAGCGAGGAGGAACACCACCCGCAGGAGTCACAAGGGCTGTTGCCCTGTAAGAGGTAACATGACCGGCAGCGGTCACAAGGCCAGTTGGCAGGAACGGGACACGACAATCTCTTGTACGCTCTGCTGAACCTGCAGGCCTCTTTCAGTAGCGGAAATGAGTGGCGGCCCCTGCGTTTGTCCCGCGGGCTTTGAAAGAGCCCCCCTGCTCTGCCACCATGTACTTCCCATTGGGCGCTCGTAGGATCAAAGTAGCGCTGCCAGTGAACTCCAGGGTGAAGTTTATAGGGTTCTCCCCTGTGGCTGTAACCCGGTCTTCCTTATCCAGAGCCCAGTACTTATCTGTAGAGGCTGAGACAGACAAACACAGGGGGGAGGGTCACATCACCAGACACAGAGACCCCCTTATCCAGAGCCCAGTACTTCTCTGCAGAAACTGGGACAGACACACACGGGAGGTCACATCACCAGACACAGAGACCCATGAGCAGGCCTCTCTCCCCAGTGCCTGCTCACTCCCTGCCCCCGCTGCTCACTCACCCTCTTTCAGTTGGCAGAAGCCGCTGTCATCGGTGCTGAGTTTGCTGGCATTGTAAAACGGTCGGTTACCGTCCAGACGATCAGTCCCCGGAGCAAACGCCACAAAGCCGAAATCACTTTGCAGGATGAGCAGGGGCCGGTTCACCAGAAGCAGCACAAACTGCTCCGCGGGGCCTGCAAAACACAGAGTCAGCACAAACTGCTCCGCAGAGCCTGCAAAGCACAGAGTCAGCACAAACTGCTCTGCAGAGCCTGCAAAGCAGTCAGCACAAACTGCTCGACAGGAGAGTATACAGTCAGCACAAACTGCTCCGCAGAGCCTGCAAAACACAGAGTCAGCACAAACTGCTCCGACAGTGTACAATCAGGACCGACTGGAGCCCGCAGTATAAGCATAAACTGCTCCACCTGTATAGTGTACAGGGTCAGCACAAACCGCTCCACGTGGCCTGCAGAGTGCACAGAGACAGCACAAGTTGCTCCGCCTGCAGGGCATACAGGGCAGGTGGGCAAGAGGGCAATTTCTCTCCGGGATGGTCTGATTTAAAAGAAGAAACTTGCAGTTCCAGACTCGGCCACAGTGGGCGCCTGTGAGCCTGGAATGCATTACATGTGTGTAGTATGTGGAAAACGTGTGTCACGTATACATTATATGGTTGTTTGTATGTGACAAACGTACCAGGCGTGTGCGTGCACCTGTGTTTACGGTGCCTACATATAAAGTGGATATTTGTGAGGCCACTGGTCACTTGATATTAGGGCCGGTAGTATACATTTGCCTCCAAGTTATAACATCTGCCAGCCAACAGGTGTTGCGGGTCAGTACAGGTACATGGTCAGTACAAGCTGCTCCGCCTGCAGAGCATACAGGGTCAGTACAAGCTGCTCCGCCTGCAGAGCATACAGGGTCAGTACAAGCTGCTCCGCCTGCAGAGCATACAGGGTCAGTACAAGCTGCTCCCCCTGCAGAGCATACAGGGTCAGTACAAGCTGCTCCGCCTGCAGAGCATACAGGGTCAGTACAAGCTGCTCCCCCTGCAGAGCATACAGGGTCAGTACAAGCTGCTCCGCCTGCAGAGCACAGGGTCAGTACAAGCTGCTCCTCCTGCAGAGCATACAGGGTCAGTACAAGCTGCTCCGCCTGCAGAGCATACAGGGTCAGTACAAGCTGCTCCCCCTGCAGAGCATACAGGGTCAGTACAAGCTGCTCCCCCTGCAGAGCATACAGGGTCAGTACAAGCTGCTCCGCCTGCAGAGCATACAGGGTCAGTACATGCTGCTCCCCTTGCAGAGCATACAGGGTCAGTACAAGCTGCTCCGCCTGCAGAGCATACATGGTCAGTACAAGCTGCTCCCCCTGCAGAGCATACAGGGTCTGTACAAGCTGCTCCCCCTGCAGAGCATACAGGGTCAGTACAAGCTGCTCCGCCTGCAGAGCATACAGGGTCAGTACAAGCTGCTCCCCCTGCAGAGCATACAAGGTCAGTACAAGCTGCTCCGCCTGCAGAGCATACAGGGTCAGTACAAGCTGCTCCGCCTGCAGAGCATACATGGTCAGTACAAGCTGCTCCGCCTGCAGAGCATACAGGGTCAGTACAAGCTGCTCCGCCTGCAGAGCATACAGGGTCAGTACAAGCTGCTCCGCCTGCAGAGCATACAGGGTCAGTACAAGCTGCTCCGCCTGCAGAGCATACAGGGTCAGTACAAGCTGCTCCGCCTGCAGAGCATACAGGGTCAGTACAAGCTGCTCCGCCTGCAGAGCATACAGGGTCAGTACAAGCTGCTCCGCCTGCAGAGCATACAGGGTCCGTACAAGCTGCTCCCCCTGCAGAGCATACAGGGTCAGTACAAGCTGCTCCGCCTGCAGAGCATACAGGGTCAGTACAAGATGCTCCGCGGGGCCTGCACAGCATATGGGGTCAGCACAAGGTGCTTGCAGAGTAGACAGAATCAGCACAATCTGCAATGCCGGCAGAGCAGCCAGCACAAACTGCTCTGACGCAGGGCACACACTGACAGTACACACATCACGTACGCACAAGGGGGCCAAGTGACATACTATACATTCATCATACTGTACCTGCAGTGTTGGGCCCCAGGGCGAGCTGCCCGTTGGGCTTCACAGTGATGTAACGCCCGTCGCCTGCTAGAAAGCTGGCTTTCTCACCGTTGTACTGCAGCTCAAACCAACTCTGATCATCTTGGGCAGTGCCGGAAATTATTACATCACGGGGGCCCTGTAATGACATCACCAGGCCCGTCAAGAAAACAGTGACCGCATCAAAACATAGTGGTCTCACCAACCACGTCTCAAGGACAATGACAAGAACAGTGACATCATTAACTGGGTTACAAGGAAATGGCATCAGAAAACACAATGATGGTGACGTCATCTGGCAGGCCACAGGGCACTTAACTGTGACTTTGTCAAACCACGTCTCAAGGACAGTGACATCTACGCCAACAGTGTCATACGTCCTGATTGAGACCGGGAGCTGAAGGTGCCACAATCAGGGATGCTGGGGTGATGGGACTCACACAGGTCAGGTAGCTGTTGTTGATGGATCTAAAGCAGGCCTTGCAGGGCGGGCTGGTGATCAGAATCTGCAGGGTCTCCGTGTCCCCGATCTCTGTCCGATTGGCATAAATATCAGCACCTGGGAAGCGACACGTTGTGTGTGTAAATATAAGTACAGGCGGTCCTCGCTATCCAACGTTTCACTTTACAACGAATGGCAGATCCAACGCTTTACAATGCCACCATATGGGCTGTTTTCCGACGCCGGAATGCGTTATCCGACGCTCACCGCCGCTGATTAACATGGGACTCACTTTACAAAGGTTTCACTATCCAACGCTACTTCCAGAACGGATTCCGTCGGATAACCGAGGACTGCCTGTATTACTAAAACTACCGCAGGTGACACGTTGGGAAATGCAGATTTCCAAACCACCCATAACTGCTGCCCATCATTCAAGTTCATCTTCTAAAAGGGCCCGTAGAAGGCAAGTAAATGGTTCCAACAAGCTATCTTATCAATGATTTGCTAGAGATTCAGCCATCTTTTCAATAAAACATTGATGTTTTTTACTCGAGTAAAAATCAATACGTGTCTGTTTAATGATGTTAATTGTATGTATGTCTTTATTTATATAGCGCTTCACAGACGTGACAATAATATATCATAATGGGAATAAGCGCTTCAGACATAAAAGTAACATTAGGAAAAGGAGTCCCTGCCCCGAAGAGCTTACAATCTAAGTGGTAAGTAGAAAGAACGTACAGACAGTAGAGGGCGTTCTGGTACGTGCGTCTGCAAGGGGACACGGTTGATGTGTGAGATGTATAGTATCGGCTATGGAATTACCCATATGCTTCGTTAAGGTGGGTTTTAAGATCGGAGTTTCAGGTTAGAGAGGGTGCCAGTCGAATATTGAGGGGAAGGGCATTCCAGAGGTGTGGGGCAGCGAGTGAGAGGTTTTATGCGGGAGAGGGCTTTAGATACAAAAGGGGGTAGACAGAAGGCATCCTTCAACGGAACGCAAGAGTCGGGATGGTGCATAGCGAGAAATTAGGGCTGAGATGTAAGGAGGGGCAGAGTGGGGGTATAGCCTTAAAAGTGATGAGAATTCTATGTGTAATGCAGGATTTGATAGGAAAGCAGGGGAAGCATTTCAGCAGGGGAGACGCTGGGACAGATTTAGGAGTGAGCAGCAGCATTTGTCCCCCCCACCCTGTCGTCTCTTGAAAATAATAATGTTACCAGAATAAGCCAAAGAAAAACATCTACAAGGAAAAAAAATTGAGGTTCAACAATTTACTTCTATACACACAAGTTTACAATACAAAATAGCCTAAAAGATAGTAAAAACAATCAAAATAAATAACCAACGTATGAAACATGCCACTGTCACATGTTCACTTTGGTCCTAGACGGGACTGTTCCCTTTAATCATAATCTCGATTACATTTATAAATACCCACACACACACACACACACACACACACACACACACACACACACACACTATGTAGCATGTTTCATTGATTCCCCAGATAACACAATATAACCCGTTATCATGCAGAATATCAGTTTCCATAGGATTCAATGGCATTGTTGGTGCACAATATCAAAACACGCCATTGTATTGCCCGAGAGATAATGAAGCCTGCTACAATTGTACATCCAGTACAAGCACATTCGCATATCAGATCACAAATATATACACACAGACAGACAGACGTATTTATGTATGCAAAATGATACACAATGTTCCCTTATCCCCCTGCTCTGGGATCCTCTGTCAACTGAGAATATTAAAGCAGCAAAGCATTAAGCAGCAAAGCATTAAGCAGCGCGCGATTTCTTTCACATTTTTTTATATTACAGGATTGGAGCAGGGGGGTCTCCGGAGTGGAACTGTGTTAATTTCAGCTCCGGGGACCCCCTGCTTCCAGAGATACTTACCTCCAAAGGGGGTGCTGGTATCTCAATGCTGATAAAAGGTCCTGCGTCACGCGGGCCAATAGGATGCCGCAAGGGATGGTGTCACAACTTCCTATTGGCCCATATGACATTTAAACGCGCCATTTCGTTAGGCACACACGTTCCCTGGCTGATGCAAACCCATCTGAGAGTCCTGCAAGGCAATGTGAAGGTGTTAGGGTCACGTCCCCAGTTGGGTCCTGCAAGCCCCTCACCTGGCCGGCAGCACACGTATTTGCCGTTGGACAGGGCCCGGATAGCCACTTGCCCTGGGCTGTGTTCCAGCATGAATAGCTCATCTCGGCCGGGCTTGTCTGTTTTGAAGGTCTTGACGAGGCTCTCGCGGCCGGTCAGGTATTTGCCGTCGGCGTCTCTCAGGGCCAGCATCCCTTTAACGAGCTCCAGGTTGTAGAGGCAGCGCGGGGACGGATCGGCGTCCAACTTCCCGTCAGATGCCACCAGGTGGTTGTTAATCGCTCGGATGCCGTACTTCTTCTCTAAAATGTGCGGCAGGGTCAGTGGGCCAAGTGACATCACATAGGGTACAAGGGGGGGGGTGATGTCATGTGGAGCACAGAGAGGAGAAGTGTGATATCACAAACAGCAGGGGCCTAGTGTGACATCACAAAGACAGCAGGAATGTGTGACATCACAGAGACAGCAGATGGGTAGTGGCGGTGAGATCACACAGACAGCAAGAAGTGAATGCGATATCGCAAATGTGACATCATACAGACAACGGGGCAGGTATGACATCACACAGGCCACAGTGAGGGTGACAACACGTTACATCGCACAGAGAGCAGTAAGGGTGACATCACAGAGACAGCAGGGGGTGAGATTGTGGGTTTGCAGGAACCTTTGGAATCGAAGTAGAGCGTCATAACACACTCGGGCTTCCAAGGCAGGTCGCGGTCGCAGCACACAGAAGCGCTCTTCTCGTCATAGCGCAGGTAACGCCTCTTTCCCAGGCTCTGCATGTTCACACACGGGTGTCTGCTTAGGTGCAATGTCCATTTTTCTGTCTCGGTAATGGCCTGAGCGAAGCAGGTCACGTTATCCTCAGCACCGCCCAGGAAACGCTTTGTCTGGTCCGACATGAAGGAGACCTACCACACAAACAGAGAGGGCTCTTATATTGCTCTGCATGTAAAGGGGCTGCTCAGCGTGCTAACGTACTGCTCTGCATGTTATGGTACTCCTCTGCGTGTTGCTGTATTGCTTTGAATAGTATTATTTACTTATTTATAAAAATGTTTTACCAGGAAGTAATACATTGAGAGTTTCCTCTCGTTTTCAAGTATGTCCTGGGCACAGAGTTAAGACAAATAATACATGGTTACAGATAGTTACATAAATGAGCAGGTTCTACATTATATACAAGACATTGCATGCACAGTTAGTATGGTGCTGCTCTGCACAATTCTTTATTACTCTCTGTGTTATGATGCTGCACTGCATGTTGCTCTATTGATCTGCATGTTATGGTACTACTCTGTGTGTTATGATACTGCTGCTCTGCACTTTTCTGTATGATGCTACTGCTTTCCTTGTTACTGTATTGCTCTGCATCTTATGGTACTGCTCTGCATGTATGGAGTCTGCCACTGCGGATGACGTCACAGGGGAGAGCGTGTACCCTTCCGTCGTTCTGCTGCAGCATACAGAAGAGGCTGCCGGATCCAGGACTCTCCTGGTTGCACGTGATCTTGCCGGAAGTGTCGGTTGCCAGGTAACGGAGCAGGGAGCTGCGCAGCTGCACTTGCGGAGGGTCCTCGTTCACGAACTCGAGCGTCCAGATCTGGCGTGGGCGCAGGCTCGTGCCCTGCGCGTTCACGTGAAACTGGTGCGCCTCTCCTGTCAGGTAGCGGCCGGCCGCGTTGATCAGGCCGACGGGAAGTAACTTGTGGTTGGCCATGGTGAGCGGCAGAGTGAGACCGGTCCCCCCCGCTGACCGAGAACTTATACTGCCCGGCAACCGGGGGTGACGTCGCCTAGCAACCGCTGTGAGGCCCACGTGACCGAGAAACAGTCGGGAAGGGGGCAAGGGGGGCACGTGGAGAAAGGGAGCACGTGGAGAAAGGGAGCAAGGGGGGCACGTGGAGAATGGGGGCACGTGGAGAATGGGGGCACGTGGAGAATGGGAGCACGTGGAGGAAGGGAGCAAGGGGGGCACGTAGAGGAAGGGGGCACGTGGAGGAAGGGGCAAGGGGGCACGTGGAGAAAGGGAGCAAGGGGGGCACGTGGAGGAAGGGAGCAAGGGGGCACGTGGAGAAAGGGAGCAAGGGGGGCACGGAGAAAGGGAGCAAGGGGGGCACGTGGAGGAAGGGGGCAAGGGGGGCACGTGGAGGAAGGGAGCAAGGGGGGCACGTGGAGGAAGAGAGCAAGGGGGGCACGTGGAGGAAGGGAGCAAGGGGGGCACGTGGAGCAAGGGGGGCACGTGGAGGAAGGGAGCAAGGGGGGCACGTGGAGGAAGGGAGCAAGGGGGGCACGTGGAGGAAGGGGGCAAGGGGGGCACGTGGAGGAAGGGAGCAAGGGGGGCACGTGGAGGAAGGGAGCAAGGGGGGCACGTGGAGGAAGGGAGCAAGGGGGGCACGTGGAGGAAGGGAGCAAGGGGGGCACGTGGAGGAAGGGAGCAAGGGGGGCACGTGGAGGAAGGGAGCAAGGGGGGCACGTGGAGGAAGGGAGCAAGGGGGGGCACGTGGAGGAAGGGAGCAAGGGGGGCACGTGGAGGAAGGGACCACGTGGAGGAAGGGAGCAAGGGGGGCACGTGGAGGAAGGGAGCAAGGGGGGCACATGGAGGAAGGGGGCAAGGGGGGCACGTGGCGGAAGGGGGCAAGGGGGGCACGTGGAGGAAGTGGAGAAAGGGAGCAAGGGAGGTGGAAGTGGGCACCAAAGAGGGCATAGTAAGGAGGGAACAGAAAGCCATTGGGAAGAGGGGAGGGGCACCCTAGCAAAGATAAGGTAAAGGCTGCGCTTATAGTGCCGGCAACGCGGCGTCGCGTCAAAACAAATGCATTGCCGCCATCGCGTGCACTTATTGTAAGCGCGGAGCGACGGCTTGGTCGCGATCGCTGGAAGTCATCTCAATTTGATTTTTCCAGCGACCGTAGCCTGCCGTCGCCAGGCACTATGAGGCCGCGGCACCAGTGCGTTCTGTAGCACGCACGCCCGGCGGTGGGACGGCAGCGTGTACAACACTTCACCACGATTATTTGTCTTTGGAGAGAGGCAGAGATTGCAGGGGTTTTCAGGGGCATGGCCATGAGCTCACGGCTGATTCGCCCTCATTGGCTGAACCTCCGGGAGGCGTGGCCACGCCTCCATCATAAGTACAATTTTTTTGTATTTGCAAAAACGTGCAGTAGAGCGCGGCTGCACCTGCGGCGACGAGGTAATTACTGGGACCGGACTGATTGGGGGGCGGTGCTTGTACGCACAGCGCACACAGGCGTGCGCTGTAGAAGGCACTGGGACCGTGGTCTGAGCGAAGCCAAAAGAGTGAGTGGGAAGGACAAATGGACGCCTGAGCAAAGGGAACGGGGGAGAGTGTGAACAGTGTCACATGAAGGGTGAGGAGGAAGGTGAGAGGACAAAAAGCTTACCCTCCAACTCTACCTAATAAACATGAAAAGTTCAGTCCGCGCTCTGGCTCTTTAAACTTGGAGTGTTGGTCCCTCTCAGTTCTCTTGCTGCTTCTGTGTTTATGAGGTGTCTCCCCCACCTCCAAATGTGGTCTCCACCGGAACCCCGATGGTGATACCAATTTCAGGCCTGAAGAAGTTTACTTTGTTAAACGAAACGCGTCGCGACTGTTGTGGCTGGCGGTTTTACTACCCACCACCAGCACACACTCAAGTGTACCGTTCCTGCTTATTTCCGATCGTTTCTATGCTATCAAAAACGGACAGGCATCCTAAGGACACCTATTGAAGGCCCCGGTTCCTGCACATGTGTGCTACACTCTGCACCACGCTACCACACGTGGAGGACAGGAGAGTGAACAGAGACAGCCCCAGCGCGCGGGTCTGATCTCTCAGAACTGAGATCACCCTTCATACTTCCTATGTGATGCCCTACTCCTGTGATAGACACCAGAATCGGGGATTATTAAAGAAATTTTATATGTAAGTTACTAATTTTATTATTTGTTGCTAATACATTATCTATCTCTCATCTTGGTGCGCTTTTGTGTTTTTTCTTGTTCTACCTAATAAACATGTATTAATTACCTGTGTGTGGGTTACATCATTTGAAGCAGGGTGGTGGATCCTCTGATGCTGAACTTCACTATTTCCCCCATAGGAAGCTGGGAAGTCGAATCTTGTTGGGTTCTCCATGGCCATGAGGCTCAGTGACACAAGAACATGAAGAACCAATATTTTGGTCTCTTCTTGCCTCCTCTATCCAGCTGGGGTAGGACACACAACTTTTGACTTCAGGGGATAAAAAAGGAAGCCTGTCTCGCCAAGGCCACGACAAAGAAAAATTAATGGGGAAATATGTTGTCGGGGAAGAGTTGGGCGATAACAAAAATTCCCACGATATTAAATTATTTATTGAGATAAATTCCCAGCTTAAAAAATCATTACAATCACTTCACCCCATTCCATCCCGACCTGAGGAAGGGGTGGAATTTAAGAGAGACGTTGGGGGAAGGGGTTTCAAAAAATACATTGTGGGAGATGAAGGGTCATCAAAAACATTGGGAGGGGGAAAGAGGGTTAGAGACAATTTGGGGGAGAAAGGGATTTAAGAGAGACGTTGTGGGGGGAGGAAGAAATGTAGAAGACATTGGGGAGAAAGAGGGATTACCAGGATTCCTTCGAAAGCATTTCCATGATGTAGTTTAAGCTCCCAATCCCACCCCATCCCCTTGCAAAAGCGTGAGAAGGGGGTGAGGAGAGGTGGGGGCTGGAAGCTTCGGGGCACACTGTAGCTTCACACAGACCATAATAATACCACAGTAATAAACAATTATTTGTACCGACTTGCCGTCCATTTTAGTACTACTATGAACCCCAAGTCGGCAAAAAAATAAATATCGTAAGGTAAATTTAATTTTTCTTCTGTGTCTAATAACAGCCACTTGGGATGTCCTAAAGCAATAAAGGAAGTATGGGAGAAAGGACCGCATGTAGCACTTTCCTGCCTCATTTTTTTTAATCTGCAAAAAATACAAGATGTAGGTCAGAGAGAGCCAACCTTTTTATTAGACGTGCCAATAAACAGACATACATTTTTGGGCTGTCCGCTGTCGTACTGCCCCCCTACACCTGGTTGAAATATATAGCTAAACCCAATGAAAATAACGGCGAAAGTAAAGATGGATAATAAAACATATAGATGTAACGGTGTTTCCCCCACCCGGTGGGAGATTTGGCCATTACTGATCGTGTGGTGCATGATAGCTGCTGGTAACAGGAGGGCTGAGTCGTTCGCCAGTGGTAGTGGGAACACAGGACTAGGCTTCTGGGGTTTATACCCCACATATCTCCCTAGCAGTGCAGCGCCTCCATCTGCCGTAGGCTCCAGGAACTGAAGGTGATCTCCCATAGTAGAAACTATTACCTCTCCCCCCCAGTAAGGTCACGCACCAGGCAGGAGGTATTTGCAAACATGAACGGTTTATTACTCTTCTGTACAGGAACAAGGCAGGTTCTGCCTGATGCAGTCTCTCAGCTATTCACTCAAGGATGGTCCTTCACTACAGGCCAAGGGCACCCGCAGACGTTCTAGCTCTTCCCCACCTCCATAGCGGACACAGAGTTATGGTCCACACACACTCTCCCCCGGAGGGAAGAGGACTGGAGAAGGCCCAACCTCAGCCTTTCCACTGTGTGACCTGCCTTCCATAGTGGGAAGGACAACCTACAAATTTATGGTGGTCCTGCCTTTAAGAATGCCAGGAGAAAGGCACCAGATTATGATTGGTCATACCCAGGCCTGATGTCACTGCCTCCCACTATCACTCAAATGCAGCTCCTCGGAGGGGGAAAACCCCATGTTGACTACTGGCAACCTGATTGTACCAGGGTTTACTGCCAGCCCTTGGGTAGGACACACAACTTTTGACTTCAGGGTATAAAAAAGGAAGCCTGTCTCGCCAAGGCCCCAACAAAGAAAAATAGTAGCCATCAGATGACCTGGCTACACTCTCCCTCTGGTGCAGGAGTCTGCAAACCTGTCCTCAAGAGCCGCACACAGGCCAGCTTTTATGGATATCCCTGTTTCAGCGCAGGTGGCTCAATCAGTGCCTCAGTGCTTGACTGGGCCATTGATTGAGCCACCTGTGCTGAAACAGGGATATCCATAAAAGCTGGCCTGTGTGCGGCTCTTGAGGACAGGTTTGGGGACCCCTGCTCTGGTGGATTCCCGATGACGCCGCTTGGGTCCTAAAGTTTTGGGTACCATCGTCGAATGAAACTTAAACATAAGATAATACTTCACATAATGAATATCACATTATTATGCATGATATACATTCTCTGTGAAAACAGTACTTGACAGTTTACTTGGTAGTAGAACCGTAAGATACACAGGGTCCCTCGTACATGCCACCAGGAGCCCGTTTCTTTTCCTTGCTCCTTTAAGACCTTTTGCCAGAGTCCAGAGCCCGCCAGGTACACAAGTCCACACATACACTGCATGGCTTGCCCCTTTCACAGCAGAGAAATGTTGAGATGGGGTTCACGCTCCCGGGATAATTTTCCCACTGGGAGCCCCCAGAACAATGATTTTTGAAGAAGAGAGTGGGGGTGACGCTACCAGAGAACACCTCTACCCGGTGCGACTCCCCCACGGCAATGAAAGGGGTGTCCTGGGGCCTGCTTCTTGCATTATCCTGTCCCTGAATTCCAACCTTTCAAAGGAAGATTTAGATAGTTACAGCTCTCCCTGGAAACATCCCATCGGGGGGTCACCTCTATATTGGGTAGAACACGTGGGGGTCACACTCCCAGACATAGCTGATCCTGGTGTGCCTTCCCCCACAGCACAGTAAGTCGTGCTATTTAGTGAATGGGTGCCTAGGATCCTGTTTCATACAATCCCCTAGCCCCAACCTTTCAACAGGTGAGAACTTGAAGGTTCCACCCTCCCCGGTATGGCCTCAGGGAGAAAGTCCTTCTTGTAGGAATAGTGGGTGCCCAAGGGTCCCTGGTACCATCCCATCAGGGGCCCCGGCTTCTTCGGGACTAAATACTCTTTTAATCCACCAATCATCTACTCTGGTTCCGGTCTCTAACGGTCCATAAAGGACACATACCCCCTGAATCTAGGTGCCACCACGGTAAGGACCCGGCTGGCTGGCTCTGTTACAGCAGACCCTGTGTTGGATGTGTTGTTGGTGGACCCTGAAACATCAGACGTGACAGACATGGCATAATGACTAACCCACTGTTGACACTGCACACATCATCTTCTATACATTTGTCATCTATTAACATTTCATTCCCATAGGACCAGTCCTTCCAATCCAAAGAGGGAACAAGAGTCCAAGAGGCCTGCAGGCTCCTCTTTTAGAGAACAAAAACAACAGCGCAAACCGCAATAGTGAAGTACATCAAGATAGTTTATCTTATTCGTAAGGTAAGTAATCTGCGTACATCAGGTAAATAGAACATATATGTATGGATTAACACTTTCGTTACCACATGATGGAAATGGAGAAACAGACTGGAACGGAACCCTCTGGGGGATAGTCACAGATAGTATTGGGACGTCATCACAGCTGCACCAAAGAACTGAGGGTGCAGTTCGCTACATCCGGTACCTCCCTTGTTCTCCAAAGTCTTTAGACATTGGCTGTCGGCGTGTCCCCTCCCTCTGGTGGAGATTAGAGGAGGGGCACCCAATGACATGGACAGGATGTGACTGACTCTTGGTTGAGCCAGTCACATCGCTTGGGTGGGTCCTGGCTTTCGCACCAGACCCTTGCAGGATTGTGCAAAAAGTTCACGTACAGCCTGTTTGCAAGCACCACATGCGCTCTCCAGCCTTGGCGGGAGACGCCATTTTAGCTCATGTAACTCACGTGGCGCATTCCCGGGCAAGGAAACCTCCATTTTCGGTACAATTCCTTCACAGACAACACAGTGACCGCGATTCCAACAGGAATCCGTTCCTTGAGGGTCCTCACAGCATATAGATTAACAGTCTACCAAGAATATGATGTACCCCAGGCTAGCAAAGCTCCATCTCGATACGCTGCACATGATTACAGTCCATTACAAGCACTCTGTGGTTCCATAGTCTGGCTACTGGCTAGTAGTACTCTGGGTTCTTCCCTATTAGTACCCTTAGGTACTAGGCTTCTGGGGTTCATACACCACATATGTCCCTAGCAGTGCAGCGCCACCATCTGCCGTAGGTTCCAGGAACTGAAGGTGATCTCCCAGAGTAGAAACTATTACCTCTCCCCCCAGTAATGTCACGCACCAGGCAGGAGGTATTTGCAAACATGAACGGTTTATTACTCTTCTGTACAAGGAACAAGGCAGGGTTCTGCCTGATGCAGTCTCTCAGCTATTCACTCAAGGATGGTCCCTGGACCGTCACTACAGGGTAAGGGCACCTGCAGCCGTCCTAGCTCTTCCCCACCTCCCTAGCGGACGCAGAGGTATGATCCATACTCGCTCTCTCCCGGAGGGAAGAGGACTGGAGAAGGCCCAACCTCAGCCTTTCCACTGTGTGACCTGCCTTCCTCAGTGGGGAAGGACAACCTACAAATTTAGGGCGGTCCTGCCTTTAAGAAATGTCAGGAGGAGGGCACCAGATCTGGCTCATGATTGGCCCAGACCTAATGTCACCGGCTCCCGCTGTCACTCAAATGCAGCTCCTCAGAGGTGGAAAGCCCCATATCAACTACTGGCAACCTGATTGTACCAGGGTTTACTGCCAGCCCAAGGGTAGAATAGTAGCCATCAGGTGACCTGGCTACATATGTATTTTTTAAATAATTGAGAAAAGAAAAAACTTAAAATCCTAATTAAAATAAAAAAAGTATCTGAATTTAAAATGTCTCAATGTGATTTCTGAACTTGCATTTCAGGTAACAGTTTTTCATTATTAGGATTTGTGAGCTTGATAACACGAAGCAGACTGCGCACACACGAGCGTCTGTCAATGCAGATCTGTACTGTACTGTACAAAAATATCTGCTCACAAAATTAATATGGAGAATAACAAATTACATTTGAATTATTTAAATTGATTTATTTTAAAATGTATGTTAATATTCCTAAATATCCACTTTGATGTTTCTTTAATTAAGGATTTCATTATTAAGGGTAAGGGTACACGCATACCACTCAGGATGTTCCTTCAGTGCCAGCAAATATGCCTGCAAGTTGTTACTCCAGTATGAGTGTACCCTTAATACACTGACTGCGCCATACAACTGGGAGAATGCGAGTGCCATTTTTACTCTCCCAGATGGGTCACTGTGCATTTAAACGTTGTTATGCTATGTTTTTTCTCATGTCCATCTTTTGAGGAGACACGAGGTTTGCAGATATTGACTTAAATTGATCATTACTATTGGTTTATCAACCACCATAACCATTGTGAGTGCGTTATTTCACTTTATCACTGCATTTTGAATATTTTTACTGTTTACATTCACTCAATTGCGTCTTTATTTTTGTAATCACTGGTTTACACAGTACTTAAGACCGTTTATTTAGGGAGCACTAGCATTTGCTTTGACACTTATTTGGTGTAATTAGTCAGTTTGCGCTACTTTGTTTGTTATTGTAAAGATATTTGCACCTGGATTGAAAACTGATAGAGTGGTCACGAATTGAACCTTTTCATGTTGCACTAAAATTGTAATTGGAGTATCTCAAAGTTCAGTACTGGAACCCCTGCTTTTCAACTTGTTTATTAATGACCGTGAGGTTGGCATAGAGAGCAAAGTCTACATCTTTGCTGATAACAGTGAATTGTGTAAGGTAGTAGAATCAGAGCAGGACATAATTTCTCTCCAGAAGGACTGGGATAGACTGGAAACTTGGGCAGGTAAATGGCAGGTGAGGTTTAATACAGATAAATGTAAGGTTATGCATTTGGGAAACAAGAATAAACAGGCAACTTAAAAATTAAATGGGAATAAACTAGGAGAATCCTTGATGGAGAAGGATTTAGGAGTGCAGCAGGCTTAGGAATAGTGCCCAATGTCAGACAGTAACTGCAAAGGCGCATAAGAATTGTTATGCATTAAACGGGGTATGGATGGATGGAAGGGAAGAAAGCATAATTATGCCACTGTAGGAAGATTTAGTAAGACCACATCTTGAATATTGGAGTACAGTTCTGGGCACCACTCCATAAAAAGACATGGAACTAGAAAGAGTGCCACCAAATCAGTAAAGGGGAGGAGGGGCTAGCTAAATTAGATTTGTTTACATTAGAAAAGAGGCGTCTAAGAGAAGATATGATAACTATATACAAATATATTCAGGGACAGTACAAGCTTTCAAATGAACTTATTCATCCTAACAGCAGCAGTACATGGGGGTCTGGGATGGCCGATACAACCGATATCTTTTATTAAAAGAAAATGTTGGACATATTTAAAAAAGGAAACTTATACAGGGATATACCAAATCTATAAACATTGCAAGGATGTTGATCCAGGGAGAAATCAGATTGCCAGTAGGAAGGAATACATTTCTCTGTACGAGACATCATTGGATGTTTCACTGGTGTTTTGTTTGCCTTCCTCTGGATTAAAATTCTGCAAATACAAATATAGGATAAGTATCTGTCTGAATTTAACATAGGTTGAACTCGATGGGACATATGTCTGTTTTCTATCATCTACTATGGAACAAGAATTCTCAGAATCTGTCTCCACAAATAAATCTACTTCCCAAAAACTCGCTTTTCCCTGAAAAGGGTGGGGAGACAAATTATTTTAGCCACATGGATTTGGATTCTGATAACGGATGCAAGTACCACAGGATGGGAAGCCAGTCTACAAAATCACATTTGTCCAAGGATCATGGTCAATAACTCAGCCTTTTCACATCTTTTTGACAGGTCACCCTGAGACAATGACTGCAGTATCCTATATAAACCATCAAGGAGGGTCAAGAGTACATGCAGCAAAGAAGGTCAAGAGTGTCTTCAGATGAGCAGAAGCCCACATCCCAGCCATCATACAGTAGCTATACACAAGAAGCAACACTCAAGCAGACTACCTGAGCAGAACATGGATAAATCAAGGAGAATGATCACTGAATTAAAATATTTTTCATAAGATTATGACCAGATGAGGGGTGCTAGCAAAGATCTAATGACTAGCAGACAACACCAAATGCTGAACTTCTCACCACAATCTCAAAGCAGCTGGAGTAGATGCTCTTGCACGGGACTGGCATTTTATTCTCGTGTTTTCCCTCTAATCCAGAGGACACTGGAAGTCATCAAATGCTAGGGCATAGGTGACATAGAAAAAGCCCAAAAAGAACATGGAACACTGACCTGCTCAAAATAATCAATTAGACCTCACTGGACGCTTACTCTAGTCTCAAATCTGCAAACACAAGGACTAATTTCTTAGTTTCTTAGACAGCCTGGAGACCACTGGGTTTTTTCCGGTCAACTAACAGCCACTTTAATTAGCGTTAAAAACCCGTCTAAAATCCACTATAGAATATGGTGCATTTTTAAAGATTGGGGTTGTAACAATCACATTTCTCCCGTCTGTTTCGATTCCAAATATTGTAGACTTTTTTTCGAGGCTTAAACAAAGGTCTCTCTCTCAGTCCAAGTCGCTGCATTGGGAATATTTTTCCAAGAACCAATTGTAAATTATAAATATACTTAAGATTTCATCAAAGCCGGCAGTAAAAGACTCAGATTTAGGGATCCCATGTCACAATTGCGTTTAAACTTGGGTCTTGAGCAGGGTTGGGCAACTACAGTCCTCAAGTATCACCAACAAATCAGGTTTTCAGGATATCCCTGCTTCAGCACAGGTGGCTCAATCAGTGTCTCCTTTTTGAGTCATTGGACTGTATGATGTGGTTATCAAAGCCATAACCTCTGCAAGACAAGTCAGTTAATTGGGATCCTTATCCTGCAATCCTCCATACTGCCTTTTTCATCAGGACACAGATGCGCTGTGAACAATTCCTCATTTCCAATATATAGTAGTATCCCTTTCATATCAACAAGGAAATAATAGTTCCTCCCTTCTGTCCAGATCCTAAAAATCAATCAGCGCTCTCTTGATTCAGTGTTAAAGAGGCACTCCACGCAGCACTTAAAAAATAATAATATATATTTTGTTTTAATAGATGCAGCATTTGATTACCTTAATTGAAAACGAATTACCAAAAGTTGCCAAATCGATTCGTTCTCTCGTGATCGATCAGCAAAGATCCTGCTTCCCAGGGTTTTCTAAATGGCTGCCTTTCAGTTTCAATCAATCCTTCAGTCAGTGTAACTACAATGTATTCTTATATTACTAAGGTAACAATGTCTATTGTTACACTTTGCAGCTCAAACTGCAGGGAATATTTGCAACAAATAGGAAAGTGTTATAAATATTTTGCACTGCTGGGGAAGTGGCTAAAACCTGCTATAGAAAATCGAAGGATGCTTCAGTATATTAAAAGGGGTTTAAGGCTGCACACCATAATATAATAAATACATACAGTTTACCAGTGCTGCTGGTTCAAGGAAGTACCTGCCAGGCAAATTCCAATGTACACTGAGGAAAAAAGAGAGATCCAGCGCTCCACGGATTTCAAGATAAATGAATTTATTGTGGCACAATAAATTCATTTATCTTGAAATCCGTGGAGCGCTGGATCTCTCTTTTTTCCTCACTATATTAAAACTCATGAAAAATGGCATTATGATTA
Organism: Ascaphus truei; assembly: GCF_040206685.1. Lineage (NCBI taxonomy): Eukaryota > Metazoa > Chordata > Amphibia > Anura > Ascaphidae > Ascaphus > Ascaphus truei. The sequence continues at coordinate 22,483,893 of NC_134494.1, read as the reverse complement.
ATAAAAAATGCAGCAAGTATTCTTGAATAAATCAGTTCTGTAGTATTAGATAAACACACGTAGGACATGGCTTGGATTGCCTCTTTAAAGACCTATATCAGATCTAAACAATTTCAAAGACCCAGAAATATATTTCTCCTATTCTCAGGTCAAACCAGGTCAAGCAGCACCAAAAACAATCATTCTAAATCATCAGGATCATTCCACCCAGGCTGCATCTACCTCATGAGTTATGAGGCCGGGCGGAGGCGCGCTGAGGGAAAGCGGGTGCTTTCCCTGGCCTTAGTTCGCTCGCCGTCCGGGGGTGTGTCGGGGGGCGGGCCAGTGACGTCACGGAGCTGGTTCGCCCTCATTGGGCAAACCACTCACGTGACCGGCCCTGCGCTCCCGTGAGCGCTCAAACGAAATAATTAATGCCGACTACGCTTCCGCACGCTTGCGCGAGCCCCTGCTAAAGCCGCTCTCATTGCGGCTGCAGGGGCTCACTGCCGAGCGGCTCAGCGCCTAAGCGCTGACTATGCCCGCGGCCCAACACGGGACGCCTCTACAGAGCACACCTGTAAAGCTGCAACATGGCTGTCATTACGTGCCTTTCCCAAATACTACAAGCTCGATTTAGCCGCCTCTACAGACGACGCCCTCGGAAGAAAAGTCCCGCAGACGGACATTTCGTTCCAATTTGACCCACCCGTTATTTGTGGACACTGCCTTTGGACATTCACAAACGGTCATGGAGGGACGGTAGAGAAAATGTAAATGTTTTGAACTAAAACAATTTCATTTCTCCTGGTTACCTCCGAGACAGCGCATGACTGGATCACACCCTTTTTTTCCTCCTTTCAACTGCGATGATTTCGTAGATTAGTTTGGGTTTTGCTTCTTTAATTTAACGCCTCATCTAGGGTACGTAAGGAGATATGTTAGCCTTGGCTAGACTTACACCTGACCAGGAGAGGTGGCTTATATGGTCTTAACAAGTCAGGTGGTCCGTGTCCTCCCTCCAGCTGAAGGGTGCACGAAATCCCTATCATGGGGTCATGTGGGGGGCGGGGAATCAGGAAAAATGAAATCATTCAAATTACAATTTACATTTTTGGGGCTAATTATTTAGATTCATACCATAATTTCTATTAAAAAAAATATATATTTATATTTCAATTTTACAAATCCACTATACTTTTTTTTGCAGCACGACTACAGTATTTTTACTTTTTTTTTTTGTCAATACATTTTTTTAATATCCAATGTTTAGGTATTTCATAGGTGAGGAACTTTCATTTAATTGATATAAACCTAAATGCAACACTTTATATTTACTTATGAGGAGCTTCAGTGTATAATGTGCTATTGCACAGACATTTGTATGTAAGAGACAGACACTGGTAAAAAGGAGGGGCTGGGCTTTCAAGGATGACAACCCTGATGAAGGAGAGAACGTTCTGCAAAACGCGTTGGGTGAATACGACGAGGAGCGGACGTGTCTTTACCGGCGAGGAAATGAACATAGGGAACACCCCGGCCCATATCTTTCCATGTCCCCAATTTTTTTATTCTAAAATAAAAAATACACTCTACAGATTTTTAATTTTGTAATATAAATACAATTATATTTTTTATTCTTCTCAGCTTCTAGTTTTACTACGTCCATAAACATTGGCGACCTAGTTTGACAAGATTCCAGACTTCTATAGACGACACTTTGGGCATGATTTCCATTATAAAATATGACTGTAATGTTTGAATGATTACATTTTCACTCTCGTTTCTTTTATATTATCTGATGATTTGCGTTTCTCCGGTTTGACACAGCAGAGGACGCGCGCGCGCGCGCACTCACTGAAAATACTGATTTTAGGTGATCTTTTCTTTACACCTAGTGTACGTGAAAAGATGGGGGCTGCAAGAAGGGTCAAGAATAGTTGCGAGAAAGAAGACACAAACAAGGTGAGATTAGAGCGAGTAGCAGCCGAGACCCACCCTTCTCCCCCACACAGAGCGCAGACGAGTCATGTAAAAGATTGACAACATTATCAAGTTTATTCCACAATTTCCAGACGAGGAGACTGAACAGGAGCATCCGATGGTAGATGGGTTTGTTCCCCGCTGGGTGGGTGCAGTGACGGGGGGGAGGGGGGGGGTTTAATACGCAGGGGGTACCCCACAAGCTTGTACGCAGCCCCCCATATACACACACACACAAAACTAAAAATCCTGATATGTTAAAAAAAAAACTACTGAGGACCCCCCCCCACCCTCATCACTGACGCCCACACCCCCTCCTCCCACTTCACAGGAGTAATATGCAGCCCCCCCCCACCACAAATAACGGCGTCAACACAAGGGGGCTTGCAGGGAGATGTAGCTTGCTTTCCAACACACCGCCGGTGCTACCTGTCTATTCGCCACCCCCTCCAGTGTGCGCACACAGACTAGCAAAAAGAACAGATAAGAGACAAACAAAAAAGGACCAAGAGACACAGGTCAGGTCGCTCTGGCTGTGCAGATTCATACATACATAAAGGTTAGATTCATCCCAATGCCTGCGACGCAAACCAATTCATGGAAGCGACGTCTCTTTATATAGGCATCAAGGAAATCGAGTGTTAGAGCAAGAAATAAAATGTATCAGAGCACAACAGCAAATGAGAGAACACAGGGAAAGGGCAAGAGAAAAAGGGGGAACGCAAGAAAGAAGCACAAGGAGGCTGCTCCCTAAGAAAGAAAGCTCTAAACTGTCCAAAACAAGAGATGTCACCAAGAGGTCACTCACTCTCGCTGTCCAGAGAGTGCTCCTGTGTGAGTGTCCAGGTGAGACTGCTGGCTAGGAACTGGTGGTGGAGCGCGGTGTACTGTAGGGGAGGAGAGAAGTTGGTCCCTGCATGAAATGGAATAAAAACCTGGAGGGGCTGCAAAAAACGAGGGGAGAAAGTCGCAGCTGTAACCGGGGGCTGGGCGTCATCTCTAGATCACAACGACAAAATGTGAGTCCTTTATAAAAAAAAGAAAAAAAAAAAAAAACCTGGCCGGCATCCGAGACACCTGCAAAGGGGAGAGAAGAGAGGGCGCGCGTCAAATGTCTTCCCCTCAGCACTTTCCCTCCCAACCCCCTCACCTCGTCGTGCCATCTCCCCCCTCTCAGCATGCTTCCTTCATCTCCAGCTCTCTCAGGTCTCCCTCCCACTATTCCCACCTCTAAGCTCTCTCCACCCTGCTCCTAACACCACCTTTCTCAGCGGTGTCGGTCCTTCTCGCGGTGACGCTCGTGGTAATATTCCTCTGGTCGCTCGTCATGGGTGTCTCGGTGACGTCGGCTGCTGCCCTCTCGGGACCGGCTGGGAGACCTGTCTCTGGAGCGGTGACGTTTTCTGGGGAGAAGAGACAGTCATCAACACTAGCATCAAGACACTACCTACGGTGACTCCGACCAACCACCTCCACGCGTCTGGTTCTCTCCACCGTGAGCGGTGCCGCTCCCTTTCCTCCACCCCCCATGCGGTAACAGCTCCATAAGCAAGTACCTGGTGGAGCTGGCCTTAGCCTGGATGCCGTGCAGGCAGTCTCTCAGAGAGGATAACAGCACACGGCAGCGTTCGTCGTTGGCCACACGAGACTCCTTGATTACAGCAATAGCTGTTTCTAGGGTCTTCATAGAGTTTGAGAAATCACCTTAAAAGGAGGAAGAAAGTGATCAGAGACTAGAGGGAGAGGGGCATTAGAGAGGGAGAGAACAATGAAAAAGAAGACCTGGGGGGTGAGAGAAGTTAGAAAGAAAGACTGACAAAGGAGAGATATACCAGCGGGCGCCAGAAGTTAGAGAGACTGACAAAGGAGAGATATACCAGCGGGCGCCAGAAGTTAGAGAGACTGACAAAGGAGAGATATACCGGCGACCGAGCGCCTAGTCAGAAAGTTGAGGGATGTGTGAAGAAGAGGAGCTTGCAGGAAGAGAGACAGACTGCTAGACGTGTCTCCAGTACCTGTTGTAGCCCCAGACACGGCTTTAGACAGAGCGCTGCTGGAGATCGCCCTGTTCCTGTTCATTAACTCTTCAAACTCTGCTTCATTGACTTGGGGCATAGGGATCTGTATCTCCCTGCAGAGAGAGAAAGAGCATGGACAGTGTGAGAAAGAGCACGAGTAGGGCGAGAAAGCGTGCCTTCAGAAAGAGCATAGTAAGAGTGATAAAGAGAGCATGGACAGCAAGATAAACCAGGGACAGTGTGAAAGAAAGCATGCACAACGCTGTCAGAGCATGGACAGAGCTAGCATGTTGCAATCAGAGAGCACAGCAAGCGTAAGAGAATGATTGTGTTGTCAGTGAGTGGGTCACCAGTCAGAGAAGGAGTGGACAGTGTGAGTCTAAATAGCACATCTGTCAATACACCCCCCCATTGCACTACTGATGGTATACTCTTCTGCCGCTGTGGGATTCTCCCTCGCTCCACCTGTCCACCTCCCACCCTTCCCTCCCACGCTCTTCCCCGAGATGTCACTTACCGGCTGCGCAGGTAGGGGTTGGGCATCATCTTGTAGGGGTCGGGCGGGGGTCCCAGGACAGAGTTGGGAGGGGGGAAGAAGGCGGGGTTTAGATGCAGGGCAGGGGGTACTCCGCTTGGGGGAGGCAGGCTTAGTGGGGGTGGCAGCCTGGGAGGGGGGGGCATGAGGTGGGGGTAGTGCATGGGAGGAGGAGGCCCACCCCGGTACCCAGTGGGCATTCCGGGGGAAGGAGGGGGAGGGAGGGACATGGGGGGGCGTGGGAGAGACATGAGGGGGATGCGGGAAGGGTTTTCCATAAAGGGAGGGCGGGAAAAGAACGACATAAGGTTTTTGGGGGTCTCCAGATGCGGTGACATCATGGCTGGGTCTGTAGGTGTTGAAGTACCGTCTGTCGGGTCAAGAGAGCTCTTCGAGTTTGCGCGAGGGGGGATCTCTGGAGAGAGGGGGGGAAAAAAAAGACATGAGTGGGAGCGATGAGAGAGAGAGAGAGAGAGAGAGAGAGTGCACAAAGGGGTGGCGATGTGAGGCAAAGGAAAGCGAGGAGAAAGACAGTAAGCCTGAGGACTGACCAGAGGGGGGAGAAATTAGAGAGGGGTGTGATTGGTTGGTTATGCAAGAATGCTGTAATTTTGTGGGGGATCTCATGGGTCTCAATTTTGCATGCTTGCACACTAGAGATGTCAGGTTCAGGCGGTGCATGCTGGGGGTTTGTGTCAATCAGTGAGTTGATGGGATTTGGGTGGGCTAGGGGGTCAGTGTGTGTATGTGTGTGGGGGTCGGGGTCAGTGTGCGTGTGGGGGTCAGTGTGCGTGTGTGGGGATGGGGTCAGTATGAGGGGTTGGGGCTAGTGCGTATGTGGCCCGTGCATGGAGGGGGGAGGGAGGGGGCAGTCGGGTTGGAGGTGTCAGGGGTCTCACTCTTGCGTGCCAGTGCCTCGAAGAAGGTCAGGTTCTGCCGGTTGGCCGGCCGCACATCTAGCTTCTCCCCGTTCAGCTTCTTCAGAGGCAGCAGTTCCAGCAGCTGATTCATAGAGATCTCAGAGGAAACCACCACCTCTGCGTATCTGTGAAGAGCAGAGCTTGTTACTATGCCTGGTTAATACGATGATTATCCCCATCACCAGTGTGTCGTGCGGCCCCTTCCCACCACCTCACCCTCTGGACTGGCCATTCGCTCGGTTTTCTGCAAACTTAATTTCTACGGCATCCCGGACACCCACAGAGCGGATCATAGTGAGGAGCTGCTGGTCTGTTGTCCACTGGAGGGAGAAACAGTGGTAGAGGCATAGGGGGAAAAGGAGAGAGACAGGATATCAGGAAACAGTGCTTCACAGGTCCCTTCTGTCAGTGTCATGGTGTCAAAGTGCAGAGAAGAAAATACAGAGCACCAGCGTGCAAAAAAAGAAACCACCTTGAGGTGACCCCCAATAAGAATAATATTTATTATACTCATGGACCAAGAAATAACAAATAGCGCTTTTTAAAAAAAAAACTTTGTCTACGAGTATAATAAATATTGTTCTTATTGGGGGTCACCTCGTGATCGTTTGCTTTTGGCGCGCGTGTGCTCCTCATTTTCTTCTCTACACTTTGGTTTTTCGTTGCTTCGGATCGGCACACCTCGGACTGACTTGGACTTTAGAACGGACGGAAGGCTTGAAAAAGGGTATTTGTGCACGGTTTCCTTCATCGCCCTGCATCATGCCATTTAAACTGTGAAAGGTATATGCCACACTTGTGAGTCCTGGGGTTAGTCTCCCAAGGCATTTTTGCCCTTCGCTATTACAGAAAACTATAACACCGTATAAACCTATGAAAACAAGCAGTCCGGATTTCATATATAAAACTACCGTATTGGCCTGAATACAGTGCTGTTTTTTTCCGAAAAATGTCCTTCCGAAAACTGTATTATATGCGCAGCCTAACACCTTTAATTTTTCATGTAGAACACCTTCAAAACTGTAGATGTCATATTATGTGCTAGGCCGGACTATATTCGGCCAATACGGTAAATACGGCTATTTATGCATATGAGCATTGCACAGCTTGAGCACCATTTAGACCTTGAACCTCTATACTTGTGTCATGGTGTCAACCTGCAATAATAGGGACAGTGTCCAAGGGCCATAGATTCCCCTGTCTGTGTCACCATGCTGTAGGCGGGGACGACTCCATGAGCCATACGTCTGCCTGTGTCTTATTTGCCCATCTGTCCCCCTGATGACTGTTACTTCTTGACAAGCTGCTTGCGTCACCTTGTCCGTGGCTCACCCAGGAGAAGTTTCCAATGTATATGGACGCTTTCTTGCGCAGGTTGTTGTACGTGTACAGGATGGCCGGGGCCTTGTTGTTGTTGTTGTTTGATTTAGGAGAGACGGCCTGTCCGGGAGAGGACGGCTCCATGAGATTGCTGTTCCCATCAGCGTGTGACAGGGGGGGACCAGTCCCAGCTAACACATCGTCATACAGGTCTACCTGCTCTGCAGCAAACTCCGACTCCTGGAGAGAGACAGACAGGTCACTCACAGATTCCAGTTAACAAGAGCAAGACCCAGCCAATGATAAGAGACTATGAAGAAAGGGACACCCCCCAAGTGTGCGCTTCTCTCCCAACACAAAAAAACTCACCTTATGCGCTTCTCTCCTGCTACAGACCCCCCCGTGTGCGCTTCTCTCTCAGCACAAAAAAACTCACCTCATGCACTTTTCTCCTGCTACAGACCCCCCCCATGTGCGCTTCTCTTCCGCTACAAACCCCCCCGTGTGTGCTTCTCCCCCTGCTACAAACCCCCCCGTGTGCGCTTCTCCCCCTGCTACAAACCCCCCCGTGTGCGCTTCTCCCCCTGCTACAAACCCCCCCGTGTGCGCTTCTCCCCCTGCTACAAACCCCCCCGTGTGCGCTTCTCCCCCTGCTACAAACCCCCCCGTGTGCGCTTCTCCCCCTGCTACAAACCCCCCGTGTGCGCTTCTCCCCCTGCTACAAACCCCCCCGTGTGCGCTTCTCCCCCTGCTACAAACCCCCCCGTGTGCGCTTCTCCCCCTGCTACAAACCCCCCCGTGTGCGCTTCTCCCCCTGCTAGAAACCCCCCCGTGTGCGCTTCTCCCGCTACAAACCTCCCCGTGTGGGGGGGGGGGGGGAAGAGGAGCGTGGGTGGGGGGGGGGGGAAGAAGAGGAGCGTGGGGGGGGGGGGAAAGGAGCGTGGGGGGGGAAGAGGAGCGTGGGGGGAAGAGGAGCGCGGGGGGGAAGAGGAGCGCAGGGGGGGGAAGAGGAGCGCGGGGGGGGGGGGGAAGAGGAGCGCGGGGGGGGGGAAGAGGAGCGCGAGGGGGGGAAGAGGAGCGCGGGGGGGGGAAGAGGAGCGCGGGGAGGGGAAGTAGAGCGTGGGGGGGGGAAGAGGAGCGTGGGGGGGGGGAAGAGGAGCGTGGGGGGGGGGGAAGAGGAGCGTGGGGGGGGAAGAGGAGCGTGGGGGGGGAAGAGGAGCGTGGGGGGGGGGAAGAGGAGCGTGGGGGGGGGAGAAGAGGAGCGTGGGGGGGGGAGAAGAGGAGCGTGGGGGGGGAAGAGGAGCGTGGGGGGGGAAGAGGAGCGTGGGGGGGGAAGAGGAGCGTGGGGGGGGAAGAGGAGCGTGGGGGGGGGAAGAGGAGCGTGGGGGGGGAAGAGGAGCGTGGGGGGGGGAAGAGGAGCGTGGGGGGGGAAGAGGAGCGTGGGGGGGGAAGAGGAGCGTGGGGGGGGAAGAGGAGTGTGGGGGGGGAAGAGGAGAGTGGGGGGGGGGAAAGAGGAGCGTGGGGGGGGAAGAGGAGCGTGGGGGGGGAAGAGGAGCGTGGGGGGGGGGAAGAGGAGCGTGGGGGGGGGAAGAGGAGCGTGGGGGGGGGGAAGAGGAGCGTGGGGGGGGGGCGGAAGAGGAGCGTGGGGGGGGAAGAGGAGCGTGGGGGGGGAAGAGGAGCGTGGGGGGGGAAGAGGAGCGTGGGGGGGGGGAAGAGGGAGAGAAGAGGGAAAAAAAGGGAGAGAGGAGGGAAAAAGAGGGAGAGAGGAGGGAAAAAGAGGGGGGACAAAAGTGTGGGAGAAGGGGGGCCAAAAGGGGGAGACGGGGAGAAAAGAGAGGTAGAAAAGAGTGGGTGAGGGAGAAAAGAGTGGGAATGAGAAAGATTTTTCTATATGTTTTGCATTGTTTATAATGCACACCTTTGTTTGACCACTTACCCTGATGGGCTCCTCTTTCTAGCCGCTGGTTTGGGTGAAGTATACCTGTATTTATACGATGCATGCACTCGCCAGCATAGATTTCCTTTGGTATTGATAGGTGTGCTAGTTACTGCTAACGTACTAGGCAGAAGGCTAAAAAAAAAAAAGCAGGCATACCAAATGGTACAATAAATGTGTCTTTACTAGCTCAACATTTCAACTGCGGCTAGTAAAGACATTTATTGTACCATTTGGTGTGACTGCTTTTTTTATTTTTACATACGTATGTGCACACACTATATAAAAAGGGGTTAATAAGGTACATAATTAGAATATGTAGTAAGGTTCATGCTTATTTATCTGGCAGGAAAATATATAAAGGTGTTCAGCCTAACCCCAATATACCAGAACAACCCTGACCGCAATTGATTCTAATAATATGGGAGGAAAACATAAAGATGATGGGGGAAGTCACAGAGCTGGCTGCCGGGTACATAGTTATCTCTGACATTTGTGTGTATTTGTGTGTATGTGTGTGTGTATTTGTGTGTGTGCGCGCGGATATATATACACATATACATGCACGTGAGATATATATATACGTGTGTGTGTGTGTGTGTGTGTATATAAAATACATCACCATCCAGACGAACGACAAGGCCAGGACCCCGCTGGCTACTGCAGCGCCCCCTGTGGCGGACGCTGCAGGGACAAGAGCCCTCCCCTCAATGGGGACAGGCCCACTGCAAGGTGGGGCCTCCGCGCATTGAGTTTTTCAGGAACACTTGAAAATTGAGATGGCCACGGGGGATGAAGCGCGAGGTCACGCCCCCCGGCGGTTCAGCCAATGAGGGCGAACCTGCCGGGTGATGTAATGGCCGCCCCCATCACTCCCCCTGTCTTTCCCCCTGCAGACTGGGGAATTCAGCTGCACGCGCCTCCAGCATCGCGGGCACGTGTGCAGCGAAGGCACTGGGGCCGCAGCATAAGGCCGCGCTTATAGTGCCGGTGACGTCGCCCAAAAACAAATACATTGCCATTGCCGCCGTCGCGCGCACTATAAGCGCACGCAGGGGCGGCAAAGCAAAGTCGCGGAAACTGGAAGCCGGCAAAATTTGATTTTTCAAGGGCTGTCGCGTCACGTGATGGCCCTTGAACAAATCAAATTGTCGGAATCCCGCGACCCCGACGCCTGGCGAAACATAACTTTTGCCGGTGGCGACGGCGACGTCACCCGCCGTGTCCGGCACTATAAGCACGGCCTAAGGCAGAGACAGCACTCAGAAGGTAAGTTTGCAAAAATACTATACAGGTTTTGTCATAACGTCACATAGAACCGACGTTTCGAACCCCGAGTGGTCTTTATCAAGGGAATGTGTATGTGATAAAGATCCCTCTGGTGGTTCGAAACGTCATGTGATGTTTATGACAATATAGTTTTTTTTGCAAACTCACCTTCTGAATGCTGTCTCTGCCTTATTGTTCGTCTGGGTGGTAACGTTATATATATATATATATATATAATATTTAAAGGACTAGCACCAGGCTATTTTTGGACTATTTTAAAGGAGTGCTGTCTCGTCTCATATATATATATATATATATATATATATATATATATATATATATATATATATATATATATATATATATATAAATAGACTATACCGTTCCTGTGTATTTGAAAATCATTTTTGATTGTTAAAGCTCGGCTAACACGGTACTGATACCTCTACATCTATACATCTATCTATACCTATATAGACACACACACAAATTATATGCGCGAGTGTGTCTATGTATATATGCGTGTATTATGCGTTTGTATATATATGTACAAGCCGGGTACATGTGCGTGCGTATATATATATATATATATATATATGTATACACACACACACACACACACACACACACGGTGTGTGTGTGTGTGTGTGTGTGTGTGTATATATATATATATATATATATATATTAATCGTGTTAGCCGTGTGTGTGTGTGTGTGTGTGTGTGTATATATATATATATATATATATATATATATATATATATATATATATATATATATATATAAAGCAGATATATAAATATAATCTACACACACAATACATATGTACCCTGTTAGCCTCTTGTGTATGTATGTGTGTGTATTTATGTGTGACTGTGTGTGTATTTATTATATGTGTGTGTGTGTGTGTGTGTGTGTGTGTGTGTGTGTGTGTGTGTGTGTGTGTGTTATGTGTGAGTGAGTGTGTGTGTGTATTTATTGTGTGTGTGTGTGTGTTTATTATGTGTGTGTGTATGTATTGTGCATTTGTGTATTTATTGTGTGTATGTATTGTGTGAGTGTGTATATGTACATGTATTTTGTGTGTGCGTATTTATTGTGTGTGTATTATGTGTGTGTGTACATTTATTGTGTGTATATATAGATGTGTATATATGTGCATAGAAATATATATACCCCTCTCGGTCTCCCCCGCACCTGGATAAATTCCTCCTCGGCGTAGATATCAATGAGATCCGCACCGTCCGCCATCCCCGGGCCGGGACACCGGGCCGCTCTGCTCCTGTGTGCCCGCTCTATCTCCAGCACTCCCCTCCCCCGGCTCGGTCTCTCGGTTTCCCGCGCGGTCTCCGGTTCTCTCGCCTCAGGTCTTCGTCGGTCTGAGCCTCCCGCGCGCACCGGAACTTCCGCCCCCCGCGAGAATCCCGTCTGTGCACCCACGTCCGGTCCCCCCCGCCGCCGCTCGGCGGAAGTGACGTCACGGGCCGGTGTTCCTTGCTTGCTGGTCCCACGAACCCCCCCCGAGATGTTCGCGGTGCAGGCGCTGAGCAGAGGCCCAGTGAGAACCGACCGGGGGTCCGAGGGGTAATGAGGGGGGTTAAAGATAGTGCCGGCGACGGCGACCGTCGCGTCAAAACAAATGCATTGTCACCGTCGTCGGCGCTTATAGTGCACGCGACGGAGCGACAGTGCTACCAAAAATCTGGTAGTCACCAGGGTTGCCACCGTCTACTGAAAGTCAACCCGGAGAAAATAAAATAAAAAATCCCTTACTTGGTAGCGTGATGCGGGGTGTCTCCCGGCATTCTCCTGCAATTGCCCCTCTAGCTGCAGTGAACATGGAAGCACGGCGTCTAATAAAGCCGCGTTACCATGGCAACCGGACGCCACGTGACGTCAGGATGCTACGCGGTGCTGCCATGACAAAGTGACGCCGTGTAGCGTCATGATGTCACGTAGCGGTCGCGCCGCCATGTTCACTGCAGCTGGAGGGGGAATTGCAGGAGCATGCCGCAGTCGTCGCCGCCGCCGCCCCCCTGAAGGTAAGAGCCCGAAACCTGGAGTCTCCGGGTCAAACCCGGAGAGGTGGCAACCCTGGTAGTCACTGTTATTTGATTTTTTTCGGCGACGGTCTCCCCTTCAAGCCAATCAGAGAGCTTCTCCGTCCCTCTGCCTTCCCCCTTTATGACGTCGTATAAATTTGAAATGTAACTCGCAATGGCAACGGGTGATGTCATCAATTGCGTTGTCGGCACTATAAGCGCGGCCTTAGGGTCATGTTAGGGCTCAGAGGTTATAACCGCAGGTATAGCAGAGGTCATGAACGGAGAGGAGGGGTAAATGGGGGGGGGGGTCACCTAACATTAAGTACTAAGGTTAAGGGCTAAAGAGGTATCTCTTAACCAAGGGGGGTTTATCACACCGTCAGTGAAGGTCAAGGAACACTAGAGATCACTGTTAGCCAAAGACGGGATCACTAGAGATCAGTGTTAGCCAAGATCAGGGGGTCCCGCCGATCATTAGAGGTCACAGAAGGTTGATGTTTACATCCCTCTCCCCTTCACAGAGGTCTCTCCTTGGTCTCCAACTTGTGCGCTGGGGTAAAAGGCCAAAGGCCACAGGGGCTTCTGGGAGAGACGAGACGGAGATCCAGTTGCCGGCCTGGAAGGAACGTCGCAATGAGCTAGCTGAGACCAAGAGAGCGAGGCTGGTGTATGAGAGCCGCAAGAGAGGCATGCTGGAGAACTGTATACTGCTCAGGTAACATACCCCCTGCTATATTATCTGTGCCCTCACACACCTGTATACACCCCCCTACCCATGATTACCTGCTCACAACACAAGAACACAAGCTATGTTGGAGAGCTGTATACCGCTCAGGTATCGGACTCCCTCAATCGCCCACCGCATAAAACTGCCAATCGTCCCTAACCCAGACCAGCTCATGTGGCAGATCTGTATCCGACACTGAGAGCCCCATGTGATGTTACACATGGTTCTGTGTTCTGTAACTCAGACGTGCGCAACCTTTCCCTGCAGCGTCCCTCTGCCTGCCTCCCTGCTTTCGCCCCTCCCCCCCGCGCCCTTACCTTCTCTCCGGCTTCAAATGACGCAGCGGGGGTCACGTTACCGTACCGTGATGTCACGTGACCCCGCGTTGCTGAAGACAAGGTAAGTGAAGTTGCAAAGGCCTCGCGATCCCCCGGCATTAATTTAAACGCCTTGGGGGAAGAGCGCGGGGCCTTTGCAACCGCCGCCCGCCCGAAAAATCTTGCGCCCCCCCAGTTTGCTGTAACTGTCCCTCTCCTTTCTCCTGCAGCCTGTTTGCCAAGAAATATCTGGGCACCATGACGGACACCCAGTTGTCACAATACGACCACCTGATCAACGCGCCCAGCAATGACTGGGACATATATTACTGGGCCACAGGTACTGTTACCTACCCTGATAAGCCCCCACCGTCTTTATTATCTCAGCCACCCTACCATCTACTTCCTCTGCCCCACCTCATAATGTCACTCATCCTCCGTTCTTCCCTCGATATCCGCCTTTCCTCCTGCCTTATCACCTCCTCTCAATCCCACCTACAAAAGACTTCTCCTGCGCTGCCCTCCTCTCTCTAGAATTCCCTACCACGCACCCTTAGACTCTCCCCCCAGCTTTTTGACATTCAAAAACTCACTTTTTTTTAAGGAAGCGTACTTGCCATACCCATAACATCCACCCCCTCCCCCCAAACGTGTTAGTACCAGACTGGACCAAACTCCACGCTATCTAGCACCCCCTAACAGCCACACTCCAAACCTTTATAGATCCAGCTGTGCGGCTGAAGAGTACCCCTTCCTGAGACACACACTGTGCCACAATGAGCAGCCTCTTTACCTTTTGTTTCAACATTCCCCCTTATTCCCTCTAGAGTGTAAGCTCTCAGGGGCAGGGCTCTCATTACCTTCTGCCTGTTTGTCATTACTTGTATGTCATTCTGTTTATGTAATTGATGTCACTCTGTACCCCACTGCGAATATGTTGGCGCTTTACAAATCAACGATGATAATAATGTTACTCAACCTCCCACATACTCTGCCCCAGCCCCTCCTTGCGCCATCACTCACCCTCCCTCCTCCTGTCTCACTTTGCAGGGGCTCAGGAGCCCCCCGAGGGATTTAACAATGAAGTGATGGATTTGCTGAGAGAATTCGCCCAGAACCGGGGGATGGAGCAGCGCCTGAGGCAGCCGGACCTGGAGTATCTGTCCAAAGAGACACAGTGACCAAGCAAAGCTGTCCCAAGCGTGTCTGTATATAGCACGCTGTGTGCGTCTTCATACATCCAGATGCACTGCGCTGTGTCTGCCTATAGCTGGCAGTGTGTGTGTGTGTGTCAGTTAACCAACCAGCATTATACACTATGCATTGTGTGTCTGTATACAGCCAGCCATAGGAAGCAGAATTTTGTACATGTTAAAGATGTATTGGTCTGATTTCTGGCTGTCCTATAAACTTCTAATTTTACTGAATCTTACAGAAAATAAACAGTGACAAATGAAAGACAAGCTTTTGTGTTTATGTTTAGTAAGTAGGAACAGAGCTTTATATCAGCAACATGCAGAGCTGTGTCCTGTGCCCTGATACACGCCGAGCAGATACATACTGTGCCCTGATACACGCCGAGCAGATACATACTGTGCCATGATACACGCCGAGCAGATACATACTGTGCCCTGATACACGCCGAGCAGATACATACTGTGCCTGATACACGCCGAGCAGATACATACTGTGCCCTGATACACGCCGAGCAGATACATACTGTGCCCTGATACACGCTGAGCAGATACATACTGTGCCCTGATACACGCTGAGCAGATACATACTGTGCCCTGATACACGCTGAGCAAAGATACACACTGTGCCCTGATACATACTGTGCCCTGATACACGCCGAGCAGATACATACTGTGCCCTGATACACGCAGTGCAGATACATACTGTGCCCTGATACACGCCGAGCAGATAGATACTGTGCCCTGATACACGCCGAGCAGATACATACTGTGCCCTGATACACGCCGAGCAGATACATACTGTGCCCTGATACACGCCGAGCAGATACATACTGTGCCCTGATACACGCCGAGCAGATACATACTGTGCCCTGATACACGCCGAGCAGATACATACTGTGCCTGATACACGCTGAGCAGATACATACTGTGCCCTGATACACGCTGAGCAAAGATACATACTGTGCCTGATACACGCTGAGCAGATACATACTGTGCCTGATACACGCTGAGCAGATACATACTGTGCCTGATACACGCTGAGCAGATACATACTGTGCCCTGATACACGCTGAGCAGATACATACTGTGCCTGATACACGCCGAGCAGATACATACTGTGCCCTGATAAACGCTGAGCAGATACATACTGTGCCCTGATACACGCTGAGCAAAGATACATACTGTGTCTGATACACGCTGAGCAGATACATACTGTGCCCTGATACACGCTGAGCTGATACATACTGTGCCCTGATACACGCCGAGCAGATACATACTGTGCCATGATACACGCCGAGCAGATACATACTGTGCCCTAATACACGCCGAGCAGATACATACTGTGCCTGATACACGCCGAGCAGATACATACTGTGCCCTGATACACGCCGAGCAGATACATACTGTGCCCTGATACACGCTGAGCAGATACATACTGTGCCCTGATACACGCTGAGCAGATACATACTGTGCCCTGATACACGCTGAGCAAAGATACACACTGTGCCCTGATACATACTGTGCCCTGATACACGCCGAGCAGATACATACTGTGCCCTGATACACGCAGTGCAGATACATACTGTGCCCTGATACACGCCGAGCAGATAGATACTGTGCCCTGATACACGCCGAGCAGATACATACTGTGCCCTGATACACGCCGAGCAGATACATACTGTGCCCTGATACACGCCGAGCAGATACATACTGTGCCCTGATACACGCCGAGCAGATACATACTGTGCCTGATACACGCTGAGCAGATACATACTGTGCCCTGATACACGCTGAGCAAAGATACATACTGTGCCTGATACACGCTGAGCAGATACATACTGTGCCTGATACACGCTGAGCAGATACATACTGTGCCCTGATACACGCTGAGCAGATACATACTGTGCCTGATACACGCCGAGCAGATACATACTGTGCCCTGATAAACGCTGAGCAGATACATACTGTGCCCTGATACACGCTGAGCAGATACATACTGTGCCCTGATACACGCCGAGCAGATACATACTGTGCCCTGATACACGCTGAGCAGATACATACTGTGCCCTGATACACGCTGAGCAAAGATACATACTGTGCTTGATACACGCTGAGCAGATACATACTGTGCCCTGATACACGCTGAGCAGATACATACTGTGCCCTGATACACGCCGAGCAGATACATACTGTGCCCTGATACACGCCGAGCAGATACATACTGTGCCCTGATACACGCTGAGCAGATACATACTGTGCCCTGATACACGCTGAGCAAAGATACATACTGTGCCCTGATACACGCTGAGCAGATACATACTGTGCCCTGATACACGCTGAGCAAAGATACATACTGTGCCTGATACACGCTGAGCAGATACATACTGTGCCCTGATACACGCTGAGCAAAGATACATACTGTGCCTGATACACGCCGAGCAGATACATACTGTGCCCTGATACACGCCGAGCAGATACATACTGTGCCCTGATACACGCCGAGCAGATACATACTGTGCCCTGATACACGCCGAGCAGATACATACTGTGCCCTGATACACGCTGAGCAGATACATACTGTGCCCTGATACACGCTGAGCAAAGATACATACTGTGCCCTGATACACACTGAGCAAAGATACATACTGTGCCCTGATACACGCCGAGCAGATACATACTGTGCCCTGATACACGCAGTGCAGATACATACTGTGCCCTGATACACGCCGAGCAGATAGATACTGTGCCCTGATACACGCCGAGCAGATACATACTGTGCCCTGATACACGCCGAGCAGATACATACTGTGCCCTGATACACGCCGAGCAGATACATACTGTGCCTGATACACGCTGAGCAGATACATACTGTGCCCTGATACACGCTGAGCAAAGATACATACTGTGCCTGATACACGCTGAGCAGATACATACTGTGCCCTGATACACGCTGAGCTGATACATACTGTGCCCTTATACACGCTGAGCAAAGATACATACTGTGCCTGATACACGCTGAGCAGATACATACTGTGCCCTGATACATGCTGAGCAGATACATACTGTGCCCTGATACACGCTGAGCAGATACATACTGTGCCTGATACACGCCGAGCAGATACATACTGTGCCCTGATAAACGCTGAGCAGATACATACTGTGCCCTAATACACGCCGAGCAGATACATACTGTGCCCTGATACACGCCGAGCAGATACATACTGTGCCCTGATACACGCCGAGCAGATACATACTGTGCCCTGATACACGCCGAGCAGATACATACTGTGCCTGATACACACCGAGCAGATACATACTGTGCCCTGATACACGCTGAGCAGATACATACTGTGCCCTGATACACGCTGAGCAAAGATACATACTGTGCCTGATACACGCTGAGCAGATACATACTGTGCCCTGATACACGCTGAGCAGATACATACTGTGCCCTTATACACGCTGAGCAAAGATACATACTGTGCCTGATACACGCTGAGCAGATACATACTGTACCCTTATACACGCTGAGCAAAGATACATACTGTGCCTGATACACGCTGAGCAGATACATACTGTGCCCTGATACATGCTGAGCAGATACATACTGTGCCCTGATACACGCTGAGCAGATACATACTGTGCCTGATACACGCCGAGCAGATACATACTGAGCCCTGATACACGCTGAGCAGATACATACTGTGCCTGATACACGCCGAGCAGATACATACAGTGCCCTGATACACGCTGAGCAGATACATACTGTGCCCTGATACACGCTGAGCAGATACATACTGTGCCCTGATACACGCTGAGCAGATACATACTGTGCCCTGATACATGCTGAGCAGATACATACTGTGCCCTGATACACGCTGAGCAGAGATACATACTGTGCCCTGATAAACGCTGAGCAGATACATACTGTGCCCTAATACACGCTGAGCAGATACATACTGTGCCCTGATACACGCTGAGCAGAGATGCATACTGTGCCCTGATACACACTGAGCAGATAGATACTGTGCCTGATACACGCTGAGCAGATACATACTGTGCCCTGATACATGCTGAGCAGAGATACATACTGTGCCCTGATACACGCTGAGCAGATACATACTGTGCCCTAATACACGCTGAGCAGATACATACTGTGCCCTGATACACGCTGAGCAGAGATGCATACTGTGCCCTGATACACGCAGAACAGATACATACTGTGCCCTGATACACGCTGAGCAGATACATACTGTGCCCTGATACACGCTGAGCAGATACATACTGTGCCCTGATACATGCTGAGCAGATACATACTGTGCCCTGATACATGCTGAGCAGATACATACTGTGCCTGATACACGCTGAGCAGAGATACATACTGTGCCCTGATTCATACTGAGCAGAGATACATACTGTGCCCTGATACACGCTGAGCAGATACATACTGTGCCCTGATACACGCTGAGCAGAGATACATACTGTGCCCTGATATACGCAGAACAGATACATACTGTGCCCTGATACACACTGAGCAGATACATACTGTGCCCTGATACACGCTGAGCAGATACATACTGTGCCTGATACACGCTGAGCAGAGATACATACTGTGCCCTGATTCATGCTGAGCAGAGATATATACTGTGCCCTGATACACGCTGAGCAGATACATACTGTACCCTGATACACGCTGAGCAGAGATACATACTGTGCAGATACATAATGTGCAGAGATACATACTGTGCAGATACATAATGTGCAGAGATACATACTGTGCAGAGATATATACTGTGCAGGGATATATATTGTGCAGAGATACATACTGTGCAGAGACACATACTGTGCAGAGACACATACTTTGCAGAGATACATACTGTGCAGAGACATATATTGTGCAGAGATATATACTGTGCAGAGATATATGCAGAGATACATACTGTGCAGAGATACATACTGTGCAGATACACACTGTGCAGAGATATGTGCATATACATACTGTGCAAAGACACATACAGTGCAGAGATACATACTGTGCAAAGACACATACTGTGCAAAGACACATACTGTGCAGCGATACATACTGTGCAGAGATATATACTGTGCAGAGATATATACTGTGCAGAGATATATACTGTGCAGAGATATGTGCAGAGATATATACTGTGCAGAGATACATACTGTGCAGATACACACTGTGCAGAGATATGTGCATATACATACTGTGCAAAGACACATACAGTGCAGAGATACATACTGTGCAAAGACACATACTGTGCAGAGATACATACTGTGCAAAGACACATACCGTGCAGAGATACATACTGTGCAAAGACACATACCGTGCAGAGATACATACTGTGCAAAGACACATACCGTGCAGAGATACATACTGTGCAGAGATACATACTAAATTCAGGTAGGTATTTGTTTTACAAAGTGGGTGCAGTCAGGGGAGGGGGGCCCTTCTCCTTACAGGTGTCCTGGGCCCAAATATTCTGTTGACGTCACTGCACGCATGACAGTGGATCAGGGTGACACTTATGTGTGACAGTGTATCAGGGTATTAAGTATTAGTGGCACTTATATGTGACGGAATCCGTGTCACTTATGTGTGTCAGTGTATCAGGGTATTAATTATTAGTGGCACTTATATGTGACAGGGAATCAGTGTCACTTATGTGTGACAGTGTATCAGGGTATTAATTATGAGTGGCACTTATATGTGACGGAATCCGTGTCACTTATGTGTGACAGTGTATCAGGGTATTAATTATGAGTGGCACTTATATGTGACAGTGTATCGGTGTATTAATTATTAGTGGCACTTATATGTGACAGTGTATCAGGGTATTAATTCTGAGTGGCACTTATATGTGACAGTGTATCAGGGTATTAATTCTGAGTGGCACTTATATGTGACAGGGAATCAGTGTCACTTATGTGTGTCAGTGTATCAGGGTATTAATTATGAGTGGCACTTATATGTGACGGAATCAGTGTCACTTATGTGTGTCAGTGTATCAGGGTATTAATTATTAGTGGCACTTATATGTGACAGTGTATCAGGGTATTAATTATGAGTGGCACTTATATGTGACGGAATCAGTGTCACTTATGTGTGTCAGTGTATCAGGGTATTAATTATTAGTGGCACTTATATGTGACAGGGAATCAGTGTCACTTATGTGTGTCAGTGTATCAGGGTATTAATTATTAGTGGCACTTATATGTGACAGGGAATCAGTGTCACTTATGTGTGACAGTGTATCAGGGTATTAATTATTAGTGGCACTTATATGTGACAGGGAATCAGCGTCACTTAAATGTGCGACAGTGTAGTGTGTGTAATTTATGCGTCTGTGTCATGTCTTGGTGTTCGACACGGATAGGCGTGTTTAACGGGATCAGTGTGTCATTTCTTGGTGTCACTTAAGAGTGACATTATATGGATGAGACACTGGGACCATTGTATGCTCTTCGGGGTAGGGACCCCTTTTCCTATTGTTTTAGGTCTGAAGTTCTTACTCCCAATGTGATATAATATTATGGCACGTGTATTGTAAAGCGCCATGTACCTGGGTGGCTCTATATAAATAAAGATATACAGTACATTCAAACTGTACCGTGAGAGAGCAAAGCATTCTGGGTACAGTCATGCGAATGAGCAAACAGGTGTTTGTGTTGTCATGGTTACTGTAACCAGGGTACTCATGTTACCATGTTCCAGGAGAAAGGAAGCTGTATCCTGAGCAGTCTCATGCCTGTATCCTAAGCCGTCTCATGCCTGTATCCTGAGCAGTCTTATGCCTGTACCCTGAGCAGTCTCATGCCTGTATTCTGAGCAGTCTCATGCCTGTATTCTGAGCAGTCTCATGCCTGTATTCTGAGCAGTCTCATGCCTGTATTCTGAGCAGTCTCATGCCTGTATCCTGAGCAGTCTTATCCGTGCATTCGGCAGCAATCTCTCTGTGCCATGGGTCGTCTCGCATACGGTGGGGTGTCTCAGCGTGTCCGGAGCAGTTTGGGGGGGAGCAGCGACCCTCTGAACTTCTACTGCACCAATTATAACAACTCTTATGGTGAGAGAAAGCAGAGGGGGGAAGAGAGTGCAGTGGGGGGACGAGAGTGCAGAGGGGGGAACGGGGGGGGGGGGCAGTGGGGGGAAGAGAGTGCAGAGGGGGGAACAGGCGGCAGTGGGGGGAAGAGAGTGCAGAGGGGGGAACGGAGCAGTGGGGGAAAGAGAGTGCAGAGGGGGAACAGGGAGCAGTAGGGGGAAGAGAGTGCAGAGGGGGGAACAGGGAGCAGTGGGGGAAAAGAGTGTAGAGGGAACAGGGATCAGTGGGGGGAGCAAAGTGGGATCAGGGAGAAAGAACAGAGCAGACGAGGAAGAGTGAAATTATAGGGGGGGGAGAGGAGAGCAAAGAGGGCAGATGGGAGAGAGAGAGAGAGAGAGTAGGGGAGAGACAGCAGAGGGAAGAGAGGGCAGGGGGAGAGAGAGTGCTGAGGAGGGAAGAGAGAGTGGGGAGGGAGAATGCATAAGGGGAGAAACAATGCGATGAGTGCGCTGGGGGAGGCAAGGGGCTTGTGCACAAAGAGAGGGAGTGCAGGGGGAGAGCAGTGAGAGAGAGTGCAGGGGGAGAGCAGTGAGAGAGAGTCCACAGCTTGTGAAGATAATTAGAGTTGGTTGTGAGGAGTATGAGTGCTTATTACGAGAGCAAGGGGTATCTGTTTATAAATTCCCAGTATGGGGTGTCTCTGTATTAGAGTGCATGTGGGTAATCTCTGTATTAGTTCTTGGGGAATCTCTGTATTAGAGTGCATG
The DNA here is from genome assembly GCF_040206685.1 of Ascaphus truei. NCBI lineage: Eukaryota > Metazoa > Chordata > Amphibia > Anura > Ascaphidae > Ascaphus > Ascaphus truei. The sequence continues at coordinate 22,461,824 of NC_134494.1, read as the reverse complement.
TGGGGAGTCTCTGTATTAGAGTACATGTGGGTAATCTCTATTAGTGTGCATGGAGTGTCTCCGTATTTGAGTGCATGTGGCTAATCTCTTTATTAGAGTGCTTGGGGAGTCTCTGTATTACAATCCTGACAGCGGTCTCATGTAGGTTTCCCAGAGTCTGCTCCTGGTGGGATCGCACATCCTGGTGGTATCTCACATCCTGGCGGTATCTCACACCCTGGCAGTCTCTCACACCCTGGCAGTCTCTCACACCGTCGTACAGGGTACCAGTCAAATCTGAGGCCAGCCTTATATTACTCAGCTAGCCTGGATCGGACGGATAATCCAAGCATGGGGTGAGACTCAGACCTCCGACTCCACGGCACCTCCTCCTTCAGCCCCAACTGACCTGCACCTATCACAGAACCCTGGCCCTGTTTGACCTCTGCCTCTGACCTTTGCCATGATCTGCCTTATGTGTCACTTTTGCCTTGCCACATGCTGTCCGCCAACCCAAACCCTTTACCTGTCCACTACCTGCCTGGCCTCTGTTTACCTGCTCACTCCCTGCCTGATCTCTGACCTGTCCACCGACCTCACACTCTGCCTGATCTCTGACCTGTCCACTGACCTCACACTCTCTGCCTGACCGCTGACCTGTACCTGCTCACTCCCTGTCTAACCTCTACTCTCCCACAGGCTGATGCTGAGGGGCAATTACACGTCGCTGACCAGCAGAGACTTTAGGCCTGTGGAACTCCTCAGTGGCTCTGAGCCTCTCCCCCGCACTCTGCAACCCCCTCAGAGTGGGTACATGAGCAGCTGCGGGCCCACGCACCCCAAAGCCAGAGCCGTGAGTCCAGAGGGTAGCACAGGGAGGAGAGGGGGGCTACAGTGGCCATTTCTCAGCAGGGGAGAGGTTCATATAAAGCAGTATCTTTGTTCCTCTGCGCTGTGCATATATGTGGGTGATTAAAAGGAATGTGGAACTGGGGTGATTATATAGAAGGCACAGGATGGATCCTAAGTATTCTCCCATATTATTGTTTATTTGTGAAGCGCCAACATATTCCGCAGTGTGGTACAATGGGCTACAGAGTTATGTATATTGCAAAAACATAAACAGTTACATACAAGTGAGGACAAACATGCACAAACGGATACAGAAGGTAGTGAGGGCCCTGCTTACACTCTACAGGGAATGAGGGACAGTGTTGAAACAAGGAGGTAAGGCTCATTGTAGGATAAGGTGTGGCGTAGGTTAGAATATGGACCACTCTGCCAGCTGAAGTCATAATGATTTGGGGGAGGGCGGGGATGTTACTTAGGGTGGAGAATCGTCCAGTCACACAGCCAGTACTAATGGGGTTGGAGGGGAAGGGGAGTTGGATGTTAGAGGTATGGCGACTAGGCTTCCATGAAAGGGTGAGTTTTCAGGGAGTTTTTAAACATCTGAAAGCTGGGGGAGAGTCTGATAGAACATGGTAGGGAATTCCAGAGAGTGGGGGCAGTACGGGAGAAGTCTTGCAGGCGGGACTGAGAGGAGGTAATAAGGTGGGAGGAGAGGCAGAGGCCGTGAGCAGAACGTAGGGGGCGTGTAAGTATGTATTTGTGGATGAGGGCTGAGATGGGGGCAGTTTTGTTAACACCTTTGTAAGTCATTACTAAAGTTTTACATTTAATTCTAGGGGCTGTGGGAAGCCAGTGTAGGGATATGTGTTGTGGAGCAGTAGAAGTGGAGCGGTAAGTAAGGTAAATGAGCCTGGCATTAGTGTTTTGGATGGATTGGAGTTGAGAGTGGTGGACTAAGGGGAATGCCAACTAAGTCGAAGCGGGACATGATGAGTGAGTGGATTAGGATTTTAGTTGCATTATGAGTGAGAAAAGGGCGTATCTTGGCGATATTGTGTAGGTGGAGATGGCAGGACTCCATGGGGGACTTAATGTGAGGAACGGTGGAGAGATCAGAGTCAAAGATGACCCCTAGACAGCGGACTTGAGGTGTGGAGGAGATTGTGATGTTATTGACAGTGAGGGAGACTGTTGGTGTAGCGGTGGCAGTGGAAGGGGGAAAGAATATTAATTATGTTTTGGACATGTTTAGCTTCAGGTAATGGAGGGACATCCAGGAGGAGATTGCAGAGAGACAGTTAGAGACACCGGACAGGAGTGGACAGGGGAGGAGAGATAGATTTGGGTGTCATCAGCATAAACATGATACTGAAAGCCAACAGATTGTATTAGTTCTCCAAGGGAGGAGTTGTACAGTGAGAAGAGCAGAGGGCCAAGTACAGAGCCTTGTGGGACCCCAACAGAAAGAGGAAGTGAGGAGGACGAGACACCACAGAAGGAAACACTGAAGGAGAGGTTGGATAGGTAGAAGGCTGCTTCGCAGAGGCCAATGGAGTGGAGAGTATTTAGAAAAAGGGGGTAGTCAACAGTGTTGAAGGCAGCAGAGAGATCCAGGAGACTTAGTACGGAAAAATGACCCTTAGATTTATCTGTGAATAGGTGATTGAACACTTTTGTTAGTGCTGTCTTGGTGGAGTGTAGAGGACGGAAACCAGAGTGTAAAGAGTCAAACAGAGAGTTGGAGGAGAGAAAGTAACTCAGGCAGTTGTATACGTGATGAGTTGGCAAACTCATTTAGATCTATATTTTGTCTAGTATTGTCAGCCGGCTGTCTATCTTTAATAAATCCAACTTGATCCGGATGAATCAACCTAGGCAGGATATGACTCAATGTATTGGCCAGCAGTTTTTAATATATTTTAATATCCGAATTTATCAATGATATCGGCCTGTAACTCTTACAATTCGTCGGGTCTTTGACCTGTTTATAAATGAACGAGATGGACGCCTGGAGCATCTGCTCCGGGAACGGAGCCCCAGCTAATCCGGAGATGAACACGCTCAGCATGTGTAGGACCAGTATTTTAATAACTTTTCTGTAATATAGATTAGATAACCCGTCCGGGCCTGGCGCTTTGGATGCTTTGAGATTTTTAACTACTTGCAATAGTTCTTTTATAGTGAAGTCTTTTTGTAGTACCTGTCTCTTTAAAACTTTACTCGTATTTGCGTTATGCGCGACCTTCTCCCCGTTATATAGATTTTCATCGTTTTAAACTCTTCCACTATTTGGTTAAGATTAGATGCCACATCTCCTGACCCTAATGGAATGACTATTGTAATCTGACTGCCTATTCCGAATTTTGTTAGCTAGCAGGGTATCTGGCTTGTTTGCTTTTTCAAAAAATGTCCTCTTTGACCAACTCAGAGACTTCTTGGCCTGGGAGGTGAGGAGCAGGTTGAGCTCTATTTTCACATCTCTCAGCTCCTTAAGGGTGTCAGCTCTACCATTGCATCTATGTAAGACACAGAGCTCATGTAGCTTTAATTGAAGATTAATTAATTTTGCGTCCCTCTTTTTTTCCCTACCAGCTGCTATGTTGATTAATGTGCCTCTAAGGGTTGCTTGGTGCGCTTCCCAGAGGGTTGTCTGGGAGTTCACACTATCTCTGTTAGTCTTAAAGAATTGGTCTAATTCCACATTCAGTGATTGAATTATCTCTGGGATCTTTATAATAGATTCATTTAAATTTCCAGTTTGCTCCCGGCCTGCCTAGATTAATTTGCGAGCACCGTAGCTCTATGGGTGCTTGATCTGACCATGAAATATCATGGATCCTCGTGTAGGAGATCTTTGTGACCAGTCTGTAGGGCACAAAGAAGTAATCTATCCTGCTGTAGCTCGTGTGGATATGAATAAAACGTGTTTCCCTTTTCTCTGGGGTTGAGCTCCCTCCATATGCCTATCAGCTGATTCTCTTTCCGACCTGTGAGCAGCGTTGAAGTTCCTTGCTGTCTGCCTCTCTTAGGCTGTGATGATTTATCCAGTTCCAGGTCTAGTGTCTTATTAAAGTCTCCCGCTACTATTACATGGCCTTTAGCTACCACTTTCACCGTTGCGAAAAAATATCTTAAAAGATGGGGTCGTTTTTACATGGGGCATAAACACTTGCTAACGTTACATAGCGGCCCTGACTAGTACCCACTAGAATAAAAACATCTGCCTGTTTTGTCCCGCTTTATTTTTTCTACCTTAAAGGGCAGTCTATTGTGAATTAGTGTTGCTACCCCTTTTTTCTTTACATTAGCTGATGAGAGATAATATTGTCGACATTTTTAATCTAAATACATAGGAAAGGTTTTTTGTTTTTTTTTGCTGAAGTGTGTTTCCTGTACAAACAGGAAGTCTACTTTTTGTTGTTGTTGTGTAATCTGCAAATGCTACCCCGCCTTTTGTTTGGACTGTTGAACCCCTTAACGTTGCGTGAAATAAAATGTATCGTCATTGGCGTGTATAGTGCACTGTGCTTCCCATAGCTGGGTCATTTGGCTGACCTCGCCGCGGACTCCAGGAACATTTTAAAGGAAGTCTACTTGTGAACGGGATTTCCTCTAGTATCATTCTGCAGCACTTTTGAAGGTAGCGGATGAAGGGTGTGTGCCGCGGTTGTGGCTGCATTGTCGGGGGCAACGTGCGGGGGCAAGAGCAGGCTTGTTTAAGGCTGATGAGAGTATGCTGTTGTATAGAGAGGTTGCTAGTGTGACGGTAGGGGGAATTATGGCTGCTGTTAATAAAGGTTAAGTCTGCCATTACCCCTACCTGTCAGTAATACATTGGTATTGTATTATATGTTATGTATATATGTATGTCTTTGCTTGGGTCCAGCACCTCAGGAATCAGGGGGTTAATATGTTTGCAGTAGAATTGTTGCAAATGTTATGTTGTAGTTCAACCCACCAATCAGGGCCTGGGCGTGTAGGCAGCTCCTTCCTACCCACCAATCAGGGCCTGGGCGTGTAGGCAGCTCCTTCCTACCCACCAATCAGGGCCTGGGCATGTAGGCAGCACCTTCCTACCCACCAATCAGGGCCTGGGCGTGTAAGCAGCACCTTCCAACCCACCAATCAGGGCCTGGGCGTGTAGGCAGCTCCTTCCTACCCACCAATCAGGGCCTGGGCATGTAGGCAGCTCCTTCCTACCCACCAATCAGGGCCTGGGCATGTAGGCAGCACCTTCCTACCCACCAATCAGGGCTGGGCATGTAGGCAGCACCTTCCTACCCACCAATCAGGGCCTGGGCATGTAGGCAGCACCTTCCTACCCACCAATCAGGGCCTGGGCATGTAGGCAGCACCTTCCTACCCACCAATCAGGGCCTGGGCATGTAGGCAGCTCCTTCCTACCCACCAATCAGGGCCTGGGCATGTAGGCAGCTCCTGGCCCTGAGTGTTGCAATATTATGGTTTAAGTGTATAAAAAGGTGGGGAGGGAGACACCTAGCAGACAGAGCCTGCAGAGAGTTACAGAGCCAGGGAGAAACTGCAGTGTCCAATCCAGTGCTGGCCTCAGGTCTGAAAACCAGTCCTGTAGGCACTGGGCAAAGAGAGAGAACAGAGGAAATCTCTGCAAGTAGGTCCCTGCCACTAGTTAGGCAGGGTATCCCCCAGTTTCCCCAGTTGGGTATGTGTGATGTTTGTGTCTTTTGTATAGTTGTGGACATGTTTTTACAATAAATTAATTTTATAAACTCTCGTGTTCTGTCTGGCGATATTGATCCCTGGTATTAGTCCTGGTCTCCCGTGACAGCTAGGTTGGGACAGGAAAGGGTAGACATGGGGGAGAGGCTGTGGAGATGTTGAAAATTGGAAGGGGTATAGGGTATGTAGGTTTCTGTATGTGCGCGCGGAAGGTGTGGTGGAAGGTGCAGAGGGTATAGTGAGGTTAAAGGTTAGGAGGTGATGATCAGAGAGAGGGAAAGGAGTGTTAGAGGCAGAGCAGAAGAAAACCAGGTCAAGGGAGTGTCCATTGCAGTGAGTAGGAGAAACCATAGGAGGAGTATAGAGAGATAAGATGGGCAGCTGAGGTGACAGTGGGATTATCACTAGGTATGTTAAAGTCTCCCAGTATGACAGTCACCGTGTCTCAGAATAGAGGAACTGAGAGACCTGGGCTGCAAAGTTGTGAAAAAAATTGGGATGTAGGCACAGGGGGTACGATAGATGACAGCGACACAAAGGGAAATGGTGGAAAAGAAACGGGCAGCATGGAGAGGGATGGAAAGGGGGGTATGACATGAAATGTGCAGCATGGGGAAACTCCTCTGGCCTGTCTATTCCCTGGTCTGAGGGATGTGGCTGAGGGAGAGGCCACCATAGGAGAGTGCAGCAGGAGAAGCGGTGTCTGAGGGGGTGAGCCAGGTTTCTGCAATGGCTAGAAGGTTTAGGGAATTGGAAATGAACAGGTCACGACTTTTATTGCCAATACACGTGTTGCCGTGAGTTTGTTGCAGACAGATCGTGCGTTCCATAGGGCCCAGGAAAAGGGTAGGGAGGGGAGAGGTGTACTGGGGATAAGGTTGGAGTGCTCAGCAGTTCGTGGTGAGAAGGAGACTTTGCAGCAGGGTGTGGGGCGTGAGGGGATTGGTAGGTGGATAGGGCCAGGATTGGCCACATGGTAGGAATAGTAGTGACTGAGTAGAGGAAGACAGAGTAGAATAGTTAGAGTTTGGAGTGATGGGGTGTGATGTGAGAAGCAGGAGTTGATAGTTGCAGGGTGAGGCAGATGACAGTAGAGAATGGGAAATTAAGCAAGAAGGTTTGGGGGTAAAAGTGTGGGAGCTACAGGCAGAATGCAGGTGAGAGCAATGGTAGTTTAAAGCTGATAGGTGGCTGGAGTGATTATTTAATATGAGAGTGCAGTGTATCCAGCTGGCCTGTACAATGCACAAACAGCATGTGCCCTTTGGCTGCTGCTCAACCCCGCTATAACGCGATCCGTTACAACGCTGATCCGCATATAACGCGATGCAAGCGTGGCTCCCAATTTTCGCATTTACAAATACTTTACAACACGATTATTGGTATCTTAAATACTTTATTGTACAATGCATACAATGGTACTGTCAGGGAACAGAAATACCCCTGTCTGCCTTCTCTGTTTCAGCCCCCCTTCCCTTGGCAGTTCTGCCTGCTAGCTGTATTTGGAGGTCACTTTCCTTGCAGTTCTCTCTCAGTGCAGATGGAATGGATACATTATGTATCTCTTTTTCCTTCCAGTCTGTCACACCCCTGGTTGCTCTGGCAACATCTCCAGTCCTCCAGTTAATGCGCTTTCCCATTGTCCCCCCCTGTCCTTGCTGACAGTTAGTGCATTCTCACTTCACTTTTAGTGTGACCCTTGCCCCTCACTTCCTTTTCCACCTAAGATCACAGTGAGTACAGACATGCATCCATCCCTGGTAAGGCCTTTCTCTCTTACCATAGCTAACCTCATAGAAGCGTCCCACATAGAGAAGCACTCTCTGCCTACACTACACCTACAAGTTCCTGTGTTTTCTACTCCTGCAATAAAGTTAAGAAAGACATTAAGGACTTGTCATGCTTTGGAAGAGGGAAGACATGAGTTAAAGCTAACTGAAGCTATTCATACCTCAACACGTGACCCTAGCTTCAGGATAGGCACATTATTTCTAACGCGATCCGCGTATAACGCGATGCGATTCTTTGGACCCCAAGCACAGCGTTATAAGGGGGTTGAGCTGTATTATGTGATGAGTGGGTGGATGAGGAGAAGATTTGGAGGAGACTGCAGTAGGTGAAGGGGGGAGGAGGGGAGGGAGAGGTTAATTGGGGCAGGTCTACAAGTGTAGAATATGAGTGTAGTAGTGAGCTCAACAAAAGCTGCCCAGTAATATCCTCACACAGATAAAAGTTGATGAAAGATCCAGCCAGACTGCTGTCCACCTCCTGTATAGCGATCAGTCCCTTATAAATGTTCCCTTGACTTCTGCATAGCTCTTTTAGTCTCTTAGGCCAGGTCCCCGCTGGCTACTGCAGCGCCCGCTGTGGCGGACGCTGCAGGGACAAGATCCGCCCCACAATGGGGCTGGGCCCGCTGCGAGGGGGGGGGGTGCCGTGCTGCGCCGAGAGAAACGACGGAGCGCTAGGCCACACCACCCGGCGGTTCAGCCAATAAGGGCGAACCTGCCGGGTGACGTCACAGCCGCGCCCCCGTCACGATCCCCGTCTTTCCCCCTGCAGTTCTCTGCAGACCAGGGGACTCAGCTGCACGCGCCGCCTGCCTCGCAGGAGTGCGTGCAGCGGGGCCGCAGCCTTATACTTCTAAACGGTCACATGACCCTCCCAATAAAACTGCTTAATTGCATTAGAGTGGACAATTCGGAGGCAGTTTAAGATAACAACACACTAACACACCAGCCCATATAATGTGGTGCCATGTCTTCTCCCTTCGCTCTCCCCCAAGTGCCCTCCCACCTTTACAGTGTCCCTCTTGCCCATGACTTGTGCCTTCCTGGACGGAGATCTTTACGCGATGAGGTTAGACCTGGCTGTATAATCCTATAAGGAGCTATAGAGGAAATAGGGGGTTAGACAGGATTTATAAATCTTATGCAGTTACATGGGGATATAAAGTACAACATTTTTGGGATATACAAGGGTTGCATGCGGTTACATAGGATTTCACGGCATGCTCATGTTTACAGGTGTAGGTGATGCCCTGGCAGGTGTAGAGGCTCCTCACCGGTCTCTTAACTCACTTATTACAGGTGAAGTCGGTGCACTTTGACACACGGGATCACGGTGCCGGGGTCATCGCTGGGATCCCTCCCCAGCATCGACCTTTGCTGTGTGCACCTCAAGGGAAGGGTTCCCACGAGAACGAGAACTTCCGACACGTGAGTTCCACAAAGGCTGACCCCCCCATCCTATCTGCCTATCTTTATAAACCAGAGACCACCCCCCGCACCCCATCCCTAAGTGTCTGTGATCCCCTCCTACCTGCTACAAGAGATACAACCACGTTTACTGCACAGAAATCTCTTTGGGGCATGAACTTCCTTTTTCTAGTGTAACTTTTATGTCTGAAGTGCTTATTCCCGTTATATTATTATGTCACGTTTATTACTGCTGTGGAGCGCTATGAACATGAATGGCGCTATATAAGAGAGATACGCATGCATACATACCTACAGACTTAGGCTGCGTCCATAGACACTGCCGCCGTCCGGGGGCGTGTCTAGGGCGAGCCAAGTGACGTCACGGAGCTGGTTTGCCCTCATTGGGCGAACCGCTCACGTGACCGACCTATCGCTCGAGATATCAGTTTTAACACAATATAGCCGCGATCACTGCCTTTAGGCAGTCTGATCGCTCAGCGTGCGGACGCGTCGACACGGTCTGCCTATCTAGGGACGCAGCCTTAGAGGGGACATGCATGTGATGTGAAGTCACTACTGCACCTTTTGTAACTTGATTTTTGTGTCATAGGGTCCGTCCTTTATGTCCACAGAATACAAAACAAGATTCACATCACGGACCCCACAGCAACCAGGTGAGATCCCTGGAAAGAGACCCAGAGAAAAAGTCCCCCACATACAGAAAAGGAGGGAGTGGGACCCCTAAACACAGAAAGGGAGGGAGAGAGACCCCAAACAGAGAAATAGCGATCACACAGAGAGTAAGAGAGAGAGAGAGGAGACCCTCATACCCTCGGAAAGAGTGACCTGCAGACTGGGAGACCCCCCAATCAGAGAGGGAAAGAGAGATGCGCAAACACTGAGAGACATCCCCCAAACACAAAAAGAAATGACCCCCAAACATAGAGAGTGAAAAGGGGAGGTACACCCTGAAAGAGGAGATAGAGACCTCCAGGGAGAGGGAGAGAGCCACACACACAGAAAAAGAGACCACCAAACGCAAAAACAAAGAGAAGAGAGAGACCCTAAATCACAGAGACCCCACTGGATGTGCCACTGTGGTGTCCCCACACATGAACGTCACTGACTCATCGTCTTCCGCAGGGTTCCCGCGCTGTGCTGTCATCGGAGCTTCTGAGAACTCTGGTTTCACTGAAGAATCAATCGTGGAGCCCATAACGCACGCCGCCCCCTCCCAACTCCGTGTGCCGGTAACACCATCACCTTTAACTAAAATACTGGTCCTCTGCAGCACTGAGTGCCTGTAACACCACCCCACAACACTGAAACAAGTGTTCCCTCTCACAGAAGCATGTTCTGGTAATACCACCCCCTGCACCCCAAAAAATACTGTCACCCTCATAGCACCAAGTGCCGGTAACACTGTTCCACATAGGCATGGTGTACCAGTAAAACTGCCTGGCAAGTAGCACTGTGTACCAGTAAAACTGCCTGGCAAATAGCACTGTGTACCAGTAAAACTGCCTGGCAAATAGCACTGTGTACCAGTAAAACTGGCTGGCAAATAGCACTGTGTACCAGTAAAACTGGCTGGCAAATAGCACTGTGTACCAGTAAAACTGCCTGGCAAATAGCACTGTGTACCAGTAAAACTGCCTGGCAAATAGCACTGTGTACCAGTAAAACTGCCTGGCAAATAGCACTGTGTACCAGTAAAACTGCCTGGCAAATAGCACTGTGTACCAGTAAAACTGCCTGGCAAATAGCACTGTGTACCAGTAAAACTGCCTGGCAAATAGTGCTGTGTACCAGTAAAACTGCCTGGCAAGTAGCACTGTGTACGGATAGCACCACCTTCCCTCAAAACACAACCCCGTTTACAGCACGGTGTGTGGGTATCCCCACCCCCAAAACACTGCCCTCTCGTCACAGCGCTGTTTGCTGGTAACGCTGCCCCACTCCTCACAGCACTGTGTGCTGGTAACGCTGCCCCACTCCTCACAGCACCGTGTGATGGTAATACCACTTCCCTCCCCCAAAAGACTGCCATGATTACAGCACAGTGTACCGTTAAAACCACCCTCCTTTCTCAAAACACTGCATTATGTGTCAGTAATACTGTCCTTTAGTCAGCACCCTCTATTCTCTCCACCCCTCTCACAGCACCGTGTCTTGGTAACTAGTTCCCAAACCCCACTTAGTGTATCAGTATTACCTCCAACACTCTCCCGGCCCCCGTTAGCACTGTGTCTTAGGGCTGGAACCTGGACTCTCAGGAGTGTGACATGTGTCTCTGTGTTTGTGTGACAGAGAGGGTTCCAGCGTCTGATGGGACAGAGCCTGACACAGACGGACTTCTTGCCCTCGGACGCACTGCAGGTGACAGTTCAGGGAGACACTAGGGTGGCGGGTTACGGCTGAGGGAGGAAGACCCACTCATGGGCAGCATCTTGCTTGGGGGAACTTACAGGAAGGGGAGTTAGACTGCGAATGGAGGCATGAAGGTATGGAAGGAGGGAAATGGGGTGGAGGGTGGAGGTATGGGTGGGTGTAGGTGTGGATAGTTTGATGGGTTGAGATAGGGATGGGTGCAGGTCCATGATCAAAGAAAGAATGGGGGATGAGTAGATGAATGGGTAGAGGGAGGGATGGGTTAAGTGAGAGTAGGGATGCATGAAGGGAGGGATGAATAGCAGAGGAGGTACTGATGTAATTGTACATTAAATATATGGTGTTATTAGGGATGTGCACATTGGGTTTATTTATTTATTGCCCAAGTTCAAGTACGCAACAACAACAAAATGGCAGTTTTGCATTTTGTAACTTTTGCAAAATTACAAAAGATCACAAATGTTTTCAAAACTAGCCACATTGTGGGGAAAAAAGTGCGACGTTGGCTAAATAATTTAGCAAATGTATCAATTTTGCTGCTGCTAAAAAGTTCTACTAATTACAAAAAAAAATTGATTCTCTGGTGAAACTGGGGAACTTTTTGAAATCTTTATTTGGAAGAAAATTCAAACTGAATGTCAGTAAGTTCACCCATCGCTGGTTATTATAGTAGCCACGTGTATCAGCAATCATGCACGAAGCTCTATATAAACATCACTCAACGTCTTGTGATCATTTCCGTGCTGCACTTCGCCCTCTGCACAATGTGACCAGTCCCCTGTCATGGCTTCTGTTATCTAGAGCTCAGCACATGGGGAGCAGTTTCTTTTGAAGAGGGGAAGTCTGAGGTTTGAGCGGTCTAATAGGGAGAGCGCCTTGGTCTCACACATCTCTCTTTTATAGGGAAGAGAGCCCCTCCCAGCTTTGGCCAGGAACTCCGAGCGAGACAGTGGCTTCTCCCGAGAAACAAACAAAGTGCTCAGTGACCATGTGAGACCCCCCCAGCCGCTCCCTCGCTGTGCTCTCCTCTACTTGCTCTCTGCCTAGAAGCGAATCACTTTCAGACACTCTGACCTCCCCTTCATCTCTTCATACCTCTTTCTGTTTCTCTTCATCCCTCTTTCTTGTCTTCCACCTCTCACTCTTTATCTCTCGCTCACACAGGCGCCTCATGATGACTGCATGAGACAGAAGGAGAATCTTTTGGGACAAGTGCATGTTGGAAAGAAGGTGAGAACAGTGGCCATAACAGGGGAAGAGAAAGAGGGCTCAGGGGTCAGAGACAAACAGAGGGAACATGAGAGTTGGGATAGCTGCAAGGGGTCTCTGGATCTATTTGGGTGGACGGGCGGATGTATCAGCATCATTTTTCCCCCCTCATGGTCAGTGAAGTTCTCAGTGTTGTGTGTTGATGGAGTGTCCCAGTATTGGGGGATGGGGAGAAAGTTCTCCCCGGGTATCGGTCTTAAGAGTTGTAAGGGTCTTATTATCAGGGGGGATCTGAGTAATCTGGGGTCTATATCTGACTGATTGTCTTACTATCCCCAGGAGCTGTCTGGATTTAGTCACAATAACGCCCTGTATGTGCAGCCCAAGCAGGAGCCCCCACAGCAATATCTGACCAACTACACCCTGAGGTGCCTGATGCCCCGAGTTATACTCCACTTTATACATGTCAAACAGCACTCCCATTATAGCCCTTCCTACTGCTATCACCCATCAATTCCATAGCATACTCCCTCCAACTGATTCCACACCAAACACCTACAAACTTTAATAACCCCATTTCCCCCTTACTTCCATGACCCCACTAATCCTCTGCACCCCCTTCCCTCGTGACCTTGCCCCTCTCCTGTCACAGGTTCCATAATCCTGCCCCCCTGGGGAGAGACCGCGAAGGCTGGACACGTGGCGGGATCCAGAGGCAGCAACTCAGCGGCTTCTCGCTGAACAACGCGGCCCATGGATCACAGATCTGACCCAAAGACACCAGGGGGAGGTGACACCCACTCACTTCTGTCTCCCTCTCCCCCAACCCCTATGTATGTAACCCATCAGACTGCTCTCCAACACCTTGGTTTCCTAATCGGCAGCTGGAATACACTGGGTGAATTGTCGTGGAACAGAGCACTCCCGTGTTTAATGGTACAGAGTACCTCTACTCATCCAGTAATAATTTGATGAAACACGTCCCTTTTTCATGCAATAAACATCGGCTTTCTGACATTAGATTTATTACCACTGCTTTTTAAATGCGTAGGAATAAATGGGACTAGAATCTGGCCTACCCCTCTGCAGCGTCTGGGAAAAAAAATGCTATATATATTTTCTCTTAATAGTGAATTTCTCAAGTCCCTGGGTAGCTTGCTACTAAGCGGACAGTTATAATGGCCACCATGTTTTATACCGTGGCTTCAGCGGGTAGCACACATGCAATGAGAGCCGGGTTATCCATCATTCTCCTGCATCTGGAGCCACACCTTGATTGGGGAAAAGGAATGTAACATGTCTGACACATTCTTCACATTTAGCTTGGACACCAGCAGCAATATGTAAATTATGGATTGTCAAAAATATACTGCTGTACATTGGCAGCAATACCACAGAACAAAATGCATTAGATTAACCCTGAATCAGACCGACAAGTGTGTAAAGATCAGTGGTTTCCAGCAAGTCATTTGTTAGATGTAGGATTAAAAGGCTTCACGTGACTGTTTGTTGGCATTGTCCACTGCCCAAATAAAGCCTATTTAGTGCATTACAAATACTGCCATGTATACAAGGCGTACAATAGCACGTGCGTATTACATGCACCTGCTGCAAAACCAAATCTTTCAGCCTATTCACTAGCCATGTTGAATCAAAGCATCTGGATCATGTAACTCATACCGCATGATGAAACTATTGCAAATAAACAGTTTGTGAATACCTCACATCAGTTACCAGCTTGATCATTTTAGCAGAGCACCTGATGGAGCAGTTACTTGTGGAAACCAGTGAACCGTTTGCCACACGAACATTGTATCTTGCTTTCTAAATATTTGGCCAACTGACACAAATGTGCAGTTACAGGAACCTATCTTCCAATATACATTGACTCCAAAGTGGAAGTGGTGCTTCCCATGTAGATCAGGATGGAGCAGTGGCGTTATTCTTACCCATTTACAAAATCGCTCCCTTTCTTCTAGTCCCTCCATGCCAGTACAAGGTCCCCTCCCTGCAAAAATGTGTTTTTGCAGGTATTATGCAGCCTTCTGTCTATTGCCTAGCTAGACCAATGGCTGATGTGAGGTGAGCAGGGCTTAATCCCATTTGTTTGTACTGCATATGGGGTAAAGGAGAGAGAAGACAGCATTTTCCCTGTGATGTACTTGGTATGTTGTAAGGGCCTCTGTGAAAGGTATGTCAAAAGGGCACTGAAAGGCATACACATCCCTGATAAGATGGAGACACTTCTTCCCCATACTCAAATTTTATTTTCAAAATGACATGTCTACAATACAAAACATAGATAGCCAGTTACAACAGAATAAAAACACAGGACAGACATTCAGAAGGGAGGGGGGTTTGGGAGAGACATTGGAGAGGAGCAGCGTGCAGTAGTCTGGGAGGGGGCACAAGTCTGTGCTCCCCGGCTCAGTATTTTTTGAGCCCGTGGGTCACAGCGAGTCTGTTGCTGCCCAGTGGGGGCGAGTGCCAGACCGCAGAGCTGGTGCGCTTGAAGAAGCGTGGTTTGCTCTTAGAAAACATTTCCTCCAGCTTTGGGTTCTCGATGGGGCCACACAATCGGCGAACATCTAGTGGGTTATAGTATTGCTGGTGCATGGCCTGGGTCAGCAGGGCACCTGTGGGCAGAGAGAAGGGAGTTACAGGGGGCCCAGGGCAAGAATGAGCATGGTATAGCATATCCCTTATCCCTGAACAAAACATGGTATATCCACATCACAGCCTGTGAACAAGAAATATGCATTATACACCATAGACAATGTAGCAGCACTAATTGAAGCAAACATTGATCAAATTATACCCATGTGGGCTGAAACATCTGGACTGGAACTAATGTGTGTGATCACCATCGTAACAAAAAGAACATCTACATTTGTGGGTGAAAACCAGTTTGTAGCAAAGCGTTGTTGCTAGGTAACCAAATAAAAAATGCAATCAGGTGGGGGAGAAAAAAAACCACACCTGTTGGTGTTAGTGTCTAAAACAGTCACAACCAGTGGAATACAAATGTTACAAATCAAATGAAAGCGTGTAATAAAGCAAAATGTAGCAGTAGAGTAGACAGAATCACAATGAAACAAACACAGTAAGACACTAAAGGTAGGAATTCAAAATAATTTCTGTGATTAAGTACACAACACTGACCAAAAAACAAAAAAAAAGTAGCTGCAAAAAACACTAGACCAGTGGGTTTTCAACCTTTTTTGGTTAGGGAACCCCAGAATTCAATTTTGAAATTCAGGGGAATCTCAACCCAGCTCTCGCCCCCTCCCGTCACCACACAACCACTCCCCCGTCTCCCCTCTCAAATTCCTCTCTCCCTCGTCAGCAGCGCCAACAGGAACAGGCAGATGAAGTATAGCAGTGATCGGGCGGCTGCTGTTGCTGGCTGGGGGTGTCGCCACACCGTCAGACCTGGGACAGAATGGGAGAGTTGTCCCAGCTCTGACCCTCCCCCCCTGGCGGATGCAGAACCCCTGAGGGGTGCTTGCAGAATCCTAGTTGAAAACCAGTGCACTAGACCAAGAGATTAATGCCAAGACAATCTAAAATATGAATAGCAATATTTATAATTGTTCAAACAGATATAGTGCAAATTGAATCAAACACTGATTAATATCTTGTCACTAGTTTGTTCCAACTGGACAAACTGAAACATCTTGCTGTTCATTTCTCCTGGTACATCCATGGCAGTGCATGACAGGAGTGATATACTCCTCCCAGCTGAGGTAGGACACAGAACACCAGGTTATTGAGACCTATGAGCCCTCCTCATTTGGTCTCGGGTCAGTTGTAAGTCTGGCCAAGTTTACCATTCGCCTATCTACCATAATCCTCTCGTAATAAGCAATGATAGGACGAGGTAACAAAATCCTACAAAGAAAACCCAATAGAGTGGGAACCACCTATGTGCTGCCACGGAGGGAACAGAAGGAGATTAATGGTAAAAAAAAAGTTATGTCCCTCCATGTCAGCGCATAAGAGGGAAAGTCTTAAAGCTGTTGCCCTTGGTAAATAATGATACAGCCGCCTGGAGAACCTCTCCCAAACACTGCTTCTGATGACATGCATTTGATGTTTTGCAGACTTGTTTCTTGTTTCTGCTGATGCATCCTGTTTCATTATCCAAGATGTCCTTTGCTCTTGTAGAATGACCTTGAATGGTATGTGGAGTCGCCAGCGCCAATGCCTTGTACGTTTCCATAAGCAGCATTTTATCCATTTCGATATTGTGGCCGATTTACCGTTTGGAGGTGCTGCAAATAAGATGAAAAAGCTTCTAGTCTTCCTTAATTCCTCTGATCTGGGAGGCTAGGTTTTTAATGCGCTCACTACATCCAAGATATAAGATTGCTACTTTGAGTTCTTGGGGTTAGGACAAAAAATGACCAGCATCTGATTAATGTGATAAAGTAAGACTACTTTGGCATGGAAAAAAGGCATTAAGAAAACCCTTATCCTGATGAAAAATACAGAATGTCACATCATGCCACAATGTGACGGCTGTTGGGAAGATAGTCTTTAATGTTAGCCACTTTAGACATTGGATTGTAGTGGTTTAAAAAGCGGCTTCTGCAAAGCTTGAAGGACTACATTTCCCAAAGCGGTACTGGATCCTTGAATCTGGGTCGGACCTTGCCAGTGGCACTGATGAACTCCTTAATATATTTGAATGGCCAGTGGCTTTTGGAAAAATCTTCCAAATGCAGCTTCCTTAAACTTTAGTGAAGAGCAGCTGAGGCCCTTGAACCTTTCCTTTTAGAAAATCCAGGATATCAAATGTAATTAGCACACCACGTCTCATCAAATCCTCCAGATTCTGCAGTATATTCTGGCAGTTAAAAAAAATAATAATCAGGTTTCTGGCTTCATCAGAGTACCAGACACTGCAAAATCCCATGATGCATTAGAATCACCCTGTCTCCAGGCCCATGGGATAATAGGCTCTGTGTCAGAAGCCCAGGATTCCTCAGAAGTGGCCATGGTTCTGCCAGACACATTTTTATCAGCGCTAAACTATGGTCTTCTTGGTGCTACCACAAATTGCTTTCTAGTTTATCAATGATCCTTTCTAGAGTCTTCTGGATCAGCAGTTTTGGTGAAAATACATGGACTAGTGGATAATTCCAATCCAGTGTTGGAAAGTCTACATCTTGGGGCGTTGGAAACACACACACACACACACACACACTTGTTGCCATCAAGTTTATTGATGTCTTCCCCATTTCACTAGGATCTTCTGGAATATCTATTAATCCAGTGAGCCTTCACCTGGGTCTATAGACAGCTCAAGTAATCCGGTGACGTGTACTGCCATAATTGCTGGGACGTAGAGTTCCACCCACCTGAAAACTTGACAGGGAGCGGCATCAGATAAAAAATAAACAATAATGCACGGCCACAGAACTGAGCCGAGACTAGAGGGCAGCTGATATAGGTCTCAGAGTCAGGTGTTCTGTGTCCTACCTCAGCTGGGAGGAGCATGAGGGATACCTCAGGTCATGCGCTGACATGGAGGGACAGAACATGTATGCTTTTGTTTGATCTGTGGATGAAGACTGAAAATCAGCCAGTCCCTGTAAGCAAGGGTTAATCAAGAAGCCAAAACATTTAGTAGGATACTGTATATAGATGCTTCCAAAGGATAAAAAGTTCCAGACAGGAGAAACGCTGTAAAACAGAGCAATCATTTGTAATCCAAAATGTCAGGCTGGGTACTGATACTGCTGAGCAGAGGCAGAGGAGCTGCCCTGGGCACAGATATCACTCACTTGCTCGGCCAACAAGTGCTGTTTGGGTGGCATTGTTATGAAAAAAGGCAGTCGGGCGGCCCACTGTGTCGCTTCCTTACCCTCCCCATGCATGCACAGGGAGGCCTCTCAACAGCCCCCTGCAAGGGGGGGAGGGATGGAAAGTCATTTGTGGCACTTGCCCAGGGCACAAATACCTTGCTCCGCAACTCTTCTGGGTAAGGTCCTTTAGGTACTGAAACGTCGCTACTGGTAGCATTTAATAACCCATGTAGTTTACTACAATCAGTGCTGGTACGTGGATTCTAGAGAAGTGTAGTCCATACAGGACTACATAATGCTTTACCACACACAGACTTCATTGGGACCATTGATTTCTATTAATATTGAGCATGCTTTCCTACACCACCTGCAAGGCAGTCTAGAGAGCTGCATACTTACCCCATCGTATACCCCCTCACTCACAGCCCTCCATCAAACCTCTTGCTCCTCACAGCACAGCCCTCTGGTACATCCCCTCCCTCAACACCTCACTCACCTGAGGCCCAGGGTGGGATGGGTTTGCGAGGTTGACTCTCGTCGTCAGTGGAATCATCGCTGTTCAGGTCCATTCCGTAGTTCTCGTCGATTTTGGGCGCATATGGTTTGTAGCTCTTTGGAGTCATCTCATAGGATTCACAGACTGGAGTTTTCTGAGGAAGGACAGGGCAGTGAGACACGGAGTGGGATCTCCCTCCCTCTCCCTTCCCCCCCTTACAGTGACATGTCCTCACCTGGATATCCACTGTAACATTCATCACTGGAGTGTTGGGGACTGCTTGCTGCTCCTTTGCCTTGATCTCCTGCTCCTCCCGTAGCCTCAACGCCTCCTGCTCTTTCCGCAGTTTCTCCAGATCTTGTTCCAGACGTTTCTCTTCCTGAAACCACACATAAGGCAGTGAGTGAGGTGTTCACCACCCAGAGCGTCCCAGACTACAAAATGACGATACTAGATGGGCCAAAAAGTCTTTGCATGTTGAATATTTATACGTATACATCTCTGTTCTTATTGCATTATATCCCCCATTGAGGCATCTCTAGGGGCCCCTCACATTGACCTGCTACTTCACGCTGCTTCTGTGCAGTTAAATATGGAAGTTAAGGCTGTTTTGCTTCAGGCGGCCATCTTAACAGGTGAGTCTTTGTAATTTACCAGGGTTCAGTCTCCACGGTAATGCGGCTTCAAATGACGCCGCAGGGTGACGTGACATCAACCGCGTGTCATTTGACGCCGCATTAGAGGTAAGGGGGGGCGCAACACGGGGAGAGCAGGCAGGAAGTGTGCGCACCCCTGCTCTACACTTATGTCACTTCAGACATTACTAAGTATTGATGTAGTGGTAAATATGTACATCAGCGAGGAGTAAAGAACTGCGGATTAAGATGGACACAGGAAGGAGGGATACAGGAACAATTATATGTATATCTCATTCTGTATCCAACAGAACAAGCTGTACCAACAGTCATGTATTGCAATTCAGAGCTTATTCCTACACAAACATTACAAGTTTTATCTGCAAAACCCACTAGGAAATTGAAGCATTAACCCACGGAGTGGAGGCTGCATTACACCGACACTGGCTGAAATGTGTGAACTTTTCCATCAGAAAAACACAGATTGGGGCACGTGTGACGTTTGCTAAGGTGGCTCCGTGCACTCTGCCAGTATAAGCCAATAGAACCACCGAGCGGCACCTTTTTGAGATCTGCGGGCCGCAGCAGCAGACGGGGAAGTAGCGGAGATACCCCTCAGGAAGGACGGGAAGCCGGAGATCCCGGATCTCTCCCGTTTCAGCCAGGTACAGTCTGTGACGGGGGGCGGGGGGAAGAGAAAGCGCGTAGTAACACCCCAGACTGGGCGATAGAGAGGCAGGCACATGGGCCAGAGGGGAGGGAGAGGCGGTCACAGAGACTAGCAACACTGGCAGCGATACTTAAGGAAAAGGGGATTTGGTATCGGTGGGCCGTCCTGTCTTATAGTCAACCACGAGGGTAAACATAATCTCGATTTGTTACCCTGAGGAATCTGCTTCTTTTCTAATCAGCGTTAAATCTGACCCCAAAGGATAGATCAGATCGGCAATGAGGATCTTGTGGTGAAAATACAGAGGATGAACAACCAACCGAGGGGGCGATGGCCCGGAAAGGAGTCAAGCTCGGCTATGTTTTTGAAGGGGCCCCACTGAGTTCCTCTGAGTAGGGGTCCGCGGTGGTACCCCTTGCCGATGAGCTGGCAACAAGTGCCAGCCCAAAGAAATCTACATTTGAACTGTAGCTTTGTTTCTCTTCTCCCTGTTTCCCTTTGTTTTTTATATTCTATTATAGGGACAGTTTTATCCATGATCTGGAGTCCGCTGCCCATTGCCTGAGTAAATGAGCGGATAGGGAGCCCGGGTGGTGGGCGAGTTGGCCTCGGCCCAAAGACTATGAAGCAACAGTTTTTGTTCTTTTTGTTGGGGGGGGGGGGGAGGGAGAGGGGTTGCACCACATTGGTACCCAGGTTACAGAAACAATGATATGCTCTATTTAAGGACAAGATCAATTTGTACCCAAAATTAATCAGATTGCTACACCTATAGTACTATTATAGTATGAAAAGTTATATGTTTGTGTTCCTCAGTTGGTAGGAATTGTTGTACTTATTAAGCATCAATATTCGGACCAGGCTATGGCGTAGGTGCGATCAGGTCGAGATAGCAGGGGCGGGGTGCGTGGAGTGGGAGGGTGACCTGCATGCTTGATGCCAGGGCGTCCTCAGTAGGGTCATATGCCCTCCAGACCATGTAGGGTCTGGCTGCAAAATTGGGATGAGCGGCTGGTTAAACTCATCTTACTTTATAATTTAATTTTTGCTGCTGTTTTTGTTATTTCCCTAGTTCACAAAGTGGGAAAGTTCCCTCCCTTTTTTCTTTTTCCCCCATTTGTCCACCACAACCATTAAAGTTTTTCGAGCACAACTTTCACGGGACAGATCTGACAGCGGGAATGGCTAGTCAAGTGCCATTGCATTTGGTGTCCCTGAATGTTAAGGGCCTGCATAGACATGGTAAGCGTAGACAGGCCCTAAAAGAATTTAGGAAACTGAAAGCAGATATTGTTTTTCTGCTAGAGACGCATTGACACCCAGGAACCCCCAAACACTTAGCGTGACATACCCTGTAGCATTTTATTCGTCTTTTACTAGCAAGAAAAGGGGGGTTGCGATTTTGATAAAACAGGATATCCCGTTCTAGACATTGGAGGTTAAGAGAGACCAAGGAGGGAGGTCACTTGTGGTCCATGGTCTTCACTCAGGCCTACATATTACTCTAGTGAATATATACACGCCCAACGAGGGACAAATTGACTTTAAGGGAAACATTGGAGTCTATGGGAAATAACCAAGAACAGTTACTTATTTTAGTAGGTGATTTTAATATGTTCTGGACCCGAATGTTGCCAAGTCCACACATCCAGGGCAGTCTCTGCAATGACATAGCGTAGCAAAGAAATTTAGATTGCCAATCAAAGAATTTGGCCTGCTGGGATGCCTGGCGTTGCTCACAAAGGGCAGAGAGATTACTCTGACTCGTACTCCAGAATCGATAATATATTTGTAACCCCAAATATTCTGGAAGTATTGGTTCACTCAGATATTGGGCCTATCACATGGTCGGATCACGCTCCGGTGGCAATTATGTTTGACCCTCCATTCGCCAAGGCTCAATCATTTCATTGGAGGATGAACAATTCATTTCTAAATTACTCGGATATTAGTACACAAATTGGAGGCGCACTTAAATTATTTTCGGACCAATAATGGGTCTGTAGAAACAGCAATTTTAGGAGAGGCACATAAAGCCACGATTAGAGGACAGCTCATCTCAATAGCGTCATACAGAAAGAATAAAAATGGAACAAAAATATTTAACAGGAAAAATTATAAAGTTGGAAAGCTCACAAAAAAAAAAACCCTATTGAGGAAAATTGATAAGATTTTGAGTCAGGCTAGAGAGGAACTCAAGAGGTTACAACTGGAGGGTGTAGAGAAGGCCCTTAAGGGGACTATCCTGATTTATTATGACAAGGGAGATAAGGCGGATCGCTTATTGGCACACAAACTTAGAGGGATCAGGTCGAGGGCCTTGGTTCCCGCTATTAGGATAAAAGGTGGAGGAGTGACTTACAACCCCTCGAGGAATGCAGAGGAATTTGCTAAATTTCATACAGAACTTTACGATCTAGATAATTCAACCCCAAATGCCAAAACCCCGGGCTTAGCCCAGACTGAGTATTTGAGAGCAACAGAAGACATGGGTGCCCAATGCTACATCAAATTGACAAAACATATATGGTAATAAGTATAAAGTTTAAATACTTGAAAAATAATAGTAATTACTTGTTTTTTTAGTTAAACCCTTTGGCCAAAGCGTCGTAAGCCTGTATACCAAAACATCAAGGTAAACCAAAAATCCAGGTCCTAACACAAACTGTGAACCCTTCCTGTTACCTCTGTATGAGTGGAAGCAACTGCAGTGAGTATTTGAGAGATTGTAACCTCCCTAAATTGACAGAGGAAGATCATAATATTTTAAATGCAAAAATAACCCAGGTAGAGCTGGGGAGGGCGGTCAGCTCTTTAAAACCACCGAAGGCTGTCGGCCAAGATGGTTTTTCAAATTTGTATTATAAAAATGTTATAGGAATTCTAGGGCCTCGTCTGCTGGATTTATTTAATGATTCTCAGCGGAAAACAAATCCCCCCCACAGATGACGCCCAATATAGTGGTGATCCCTAAAGAGGGAAAGGACCCTTTATGTTGTGGTAGCTACAGGCCAATCTCGCTGCTTAATACGGATCTGAAAAGCTATAGTAACATTTTGGCCAACAGGTTGAATCCAATACTTCCCAGACTAATTCACCAAGATCAGGTGGGATTTGTGAGCGAACGCCAAAAGTCAGATAACAAGAAAAATGTTTGTTATTGACCAGACAAGTCTAAACTGAAAGCCATGTTGCTGAGCCTAGATGCTGAGAAGGTGTTTGATAGGACAAGGTGCGATTTTGTGGATAAAACGATAGAGGCATTTGGATTTTCCAGGTGTGTCAAGGGGTTCTTTTTCCCCCAGAGGGTTCGTGCCCTCTATCAGTGGCCAACAGCCACCCTGAAGATTCCAGGTGGAGGGGAGAAAATCTGAGAACAATCAAGACTGTGACCAGGCAGGGGTGCGCCCCTTTCTCCCCTTGACAATTGAACCTCTCGCGGTCACTATCAGATCCTCCCCAACATAAATGGGATTAAAATAAAAGACGAGTGCTATAAAAGATCGTTGTTTGCAGATAATATTCTTACTATATCTAACCAATTGACGTCTCCTGAACAAGCAAACCACTCTCCGGGAATTTGGTGAGCTGTCTGGGAATAAAGTTAATATGGGAAAGTCGGAAGCTCTAAATTTGACGTTAACTGAAAAGGAGGTTGAGGTTCATAAACGGTACTTTGACTATAAATGGAAAAAAAAAACATTTGAAGTACCTGGGGATTGATCTTACCAGAGACTATAACTTATTATATAAATATAATAATTACCCTGACCTTTTCTCAAAGATAAATAAAAAGAAGATTTATAAGCCTGGAATTCTCACTATTTCCCGGATAGGGCGTATAACCGCAGTTAAGATGAATATCCTCCCTAGACTTCTGTATTTTCAGACATTACTGATATCTGTTCCGCATTAAAATATAAAAAAATTCAGAATCGAATTATGCAATTTGGAAACAAACAGCCGAGAGTAGCCAGGTCAATTATGTTGAGAGTAGCCAGGTCAATTATGTTGGACGCCAAGGAAGTGGTATGGCTGTTCCAAATATCCTAAAATATTATATATAGTCTCATGAAAAATGAGGGGTCTATGCCTTGGTGGATTTGGAGAGCTCACTCAAAAACCCGGTTGGACTGTCTTTATTATGGTCAGGCTCTGGGACTGGGCCCGAGAGACAGCCTGAGCCGGCAGTAATTGGATGTACTCTGAAAATTTGGCAGATGGCAAAAGAGAAGTATAAGGTTATGTCAACTCCTAGGCTCACACCCCAGTTCGGTAATCCAGGGTTTATCCCAGGTTTTCAGGGTCAGGGCTTGTGAAATATGGAGACAAAGGGATTCTGGAGGTGGGAGATGTTAGAAAAACAAGCCAAGGTCGTTTGAGGAACTGATGAGAAAGTACGGTCTACCCCAAATTAAGTTGTTTAGGTATATACAGGTACGACACCGACAGGGGTTTTTTTTGATGAGGAATTTCCTAGATATACACGATTTGAAGATTTATGTAAAACAAAAAATATCAAAGAGGTCTGACAATCTCTTTACCAGGGTTTAACCTCAAAAAAAAAAAAAAAAAGATACCCCAGCCCATAAATATATGGACAAGTGGGCTGTGGATTCCCATACTGAAAAAAGAGGACTGGGAAGATATATGGGAGAATGCGGGTAAAACCTCTATGTACGGTAACAAAAGAGAATATATATATAAAATTGTGTTATGTTGGAATTACACCTCCAAAAGATTAAAGCAGATGTTTCCGGGGACCTCTGATGGATGTTGGGAGGGGATGTGGTCAGATTGTGGTCCAGTAATGCAGACGTACTGGAGGACAGTTCTGAAACCCTTAAAGGATGTGATGGATATTAAGATTCCGCTAGATCCAACCCTAATTATTCTGGCTAAACCCATGGGAGATGTGAACCACCATACATTTAAATTGATTTTGCATATTCTAACGGCGGCAAGATGCACTGTGGCAGTGGCGTGGAAAGACACTCCTGCCCTCTAGAAGAGAGATTAGAAGGGTTAATGATGTTCAATTAATAGAGAAACTTACCTCACTCCTGAATCCTACCACAAGGAAGTATGATAGGGTCTGGGGTCCCTGGGATGTTGGGTAGGGGTCACTGGGATGCTGGATAGGGGTGTGATCTCAGAAGGAGAGAGGGTATGGGAGTGCCGAGTGTAAAATAATGTTTATCAAATGTTGCATCATATGTAAATGTGACTGTTTGTAAGAAATTTGATACAAAATGGTTGTACCCCCTCCTTTTTATTCTTTTTGTATCCTTTCCCTTCCCATTTATGTTTGAAAAGCCTAATAAAAATAAGTTTAAAAAAAACAAAACCACAGATCAGTTTCAAAAGTAACCGCCTGCAGAGAAGCGGTTTCCAATTTGCAGCTTGGACACGAGGTGTAACGAGTTTATTTTTCGGGAAAATTATTCCTAGTCCCAAGAGCAGCACTCACCCTCTTGCGCTCCTCCGCCTCTCTGCGCTGCTGCTCCTTCTCCTGCGCTGTGCGCTCCAACTCCCTCTGCAGCTGCAGAGCCTTTTCCTTCTCTGCGCGCTCCCTGTGACACCAGAGAAGACATGTCAATGTGATGTGAGCAGCCAGGAGGAAGAAAGCTAAATGCAGGTTAACCACTTCAATTCCAGAGGGGTCTGCTAAATATCTCCCACACAGGTAGCAGGGGGTCTCACCTCTCGGCCTGGAGACGCTCTTGCACCTTCTCAGCTGCCAGTTGCTGTTCTCTCTGCCGTTCGCGCTCTTGTTCCGCTTGCCGCTGCTCTGCCAGTCTCTTGGCGTCTGCAATTTTCTTCTGCCTCTCCTGATCCTCCTCATCACGCTTCCTCTGGATCATCTCTTGTTGCCTGCGTTCCTCTTCCTCCTGTACCGCGGGGAGGGGAAGAGATATTGCTTCAGGGCTCTGCCAACATGAAACCGGCAGGACCCCATATGTAAGAGAGCCCCATCCATCTCACCATCTGTTTTGCTTTCAATCTCCGCGCATCCTCCTCCTGCCTCCGCCTGCTCTCCATCTCCTCCTGTTTCTTGGCTGTGATTTTTTTCTTGGCTTTCTCCTCTGCCAGACGATCCTCTCGCACCTGAGACGGACATGGAATGAGCAAAGGCACCGTGGCATCACACTGGAGAGACTTATCCGCGGGGGGGGGGGGGAGGGGGGGTGTGTGCGTTGGGGGAGGGGGTTAGAAAGGGGCGATGTAAAAGCACAAGACAGCAGACTAAAACCATGCTGCGACAATGTTTCCATTCAAATTACCAAATGTGCCAGCAATTGTGCAGAGCAACAGTCCACAAGACAAAGCATTAGCATCTCCGGCAGGCAGAAGGGAAAAATAATGCATCTGAACATAAAATACAGACCCACAATACTAGTCTGCTCATTCCTACTCACTATAAAAGCCGCAGAGTTGCAATCTGTCTATAGCATAGTGTTCTCCTTAAAAATGCTGTTTCATGCAATTATAGTTGTGTCATTGAAGGACCCTCACGTCTCTGGTGGTTACTGTAGATTCACATCTTACCCAGCTCAAAACCCAGTAACACAATAATCTCTAATAGTGCAAACTAGGAAAATGACAAATATACAACCGTAAACAAAAACCCCAACGCACATCCAAATCGGACCGTTCATTTATACAGGCGTTCAGGATGGATCATTCAGTTCAATAGGTTTACGGTTGTATATTTGAAGTCTCAGTAGCACACCAGTTGGCACTTATATATAATACGGTGGGATTCAACCAACTAAATGACCCTTACTTATGAGGAGACAGATCAGTATATAACCTTATTATATTGGTAGTAGCATTGGGGCTTTTTGTCCTTTATTGTATTAAGTCACAATCCCAGTAGCACTCCTATTGGCCTTGTGGTGGGTTTGGGTTCTGAGCTTGCAGGGATTGTGTGTATATATAATATGGTGGTGGGACTGTTTTCAGCTTGCCAAGACTGCGCATGTCAAATGGTAAATTGTTGAAAGTGAGCGCCCCGTCAAATCAGCTCAAGCTTAGCCATTACACCCAAATGTAATTCGCAGGTCCTAGTACACAATCGCAGTAGCCGAGAGGTCCGAAAGGTGGATAACCTTTGACCCATACTCGGAGAGAGAAAAAAAACAGTCATATTGGATGTGTATTGGGGTTTCTTTGTTAACTGCTGGTTACTGTAAATTCCTGTTCCCTTATCCCGTTTTCTCCACCCCAGGAGGGTTACCTTCTCGCTCTTCTCATCAAACTGTGCAAATTTCTGCTCCATTTTCTTCTTTTTCTCTTCCTCCAGCTGCTCCACTCGCTCTCGTGCCTGCAGCACCTTCCGCAGCCGCTCTTCGCGACGCCTGAGAGAAGGAGGGAATGGCTGTGACATGACAGGGCATCACACGGCTGGTACAGAGCAACGAGAATACAAAGATTGTAAGCTCTTCAGCGCAGTGGCCCACCTTCCTAATGAGGACTTTTAGTCTGCACCGGTATTCAGCCTCTGCTCCACAAGTTTAAAATTCATTGCGTTTGCAGGGATTATAGGTTCAAAGACTAACCCTACCATCTTGTAAAGGAGCGTGCTGCAATGCAGAACAATGCAAAGTACCTTCACAGAGAAAGCAGAACAAGGCACAGTCCTACTCGGATGTTAGGGTGGTGGATTTGATGGTACTATGGAATGGGGTCAGCTGTTCTAGTTCGGGTCCATGTTTACACTTCATGCGTTCACATCCCATGTGAAGTGGCCCCTCAGTAATAAAGCTGGCTTGTTACATGCAGCGTTATGTGAAGCAGAAACTCGTTTATTATGGTTTATCAACAATGCATATAGTAAATCCTGCAGAGCAGTCTCAGCCTGGAATAACCCTGTGCCCTGTATGTGGTGTCACTAGTAGTAATGGGTGTGTCCAGGCTCACTCACAGCTTCAGTTCCTCCTGTTTTTGCTTCTTCCCCTCCTCTATCTTCATCTTGCGTTGAAGCTCCGTCTCCTCTTTCTTGCGCAGAGTATCCAGACGCTGACGCTCTTTTTCCTGGGGGAGATGGGGGGGAAGAGACTTACAGAACCCATCCTAGATCGACACAAAGCCGCTCACCCACAGATTAATAGTTACTCACACCCTTTAAGTGATGCCCAGCACCTAGAGGAAGACTGCCAACCACCCAGGTGAAATCTGTGCCCACCCCACCAACATGAAAAGCACCAGTGGCACCTAAACAAGTCATAAAATACTTACGTCAATCTGAAGGAGACAGGGAGAAAAGAAAGCACATGCTGAGTATAACTAGAGACATACAGACTCCCCCACCCAGAAACTTCCCGTATAACGGAGCGGTATTGGGATAAGGCAGGAGAGGACTGGGAATACTGGAGATATTAGCAGACCGGTTTGGGCTATTTAATGCAAGACACATTCAATTAGCTGTGAAGCCGCTTCCACATGAGGGAGAAGATTTTACACTCATTCAGTTGAGCCAACGTCTTCAGCTCTGGGAAGCAGCTCGCCAGACGATTAAATAGGGGCCAAAAGGGCGAAAGTAACTCGAGGGGGGTTTCCTTGCAACAGGAGAATCTGCTCTGTATGCGTCAGTAAATTGAGGGGCTCATCTACAGGTGTCGCACATACCTTGGGGTCTGTTTTGAGGGGGGTGTTGCGCTTTATAAAGGATTTTAACATGATGTTCTTTCCAATGGATCCTGGAGTCATCAGCAGCTGGTTCTTTTGCACCGTGTGCAAGAAGCTCTTCATGTGAGGGAGGGGCTTCACCACCTGCAGGGACAGACGTAGTCACCACTTTAACCCCCCAGGAGGCAACATGCCCCCACCCCACTCAGCCCCTTGGTTGCAGTCCTACCTTACTGGGTGGGCATGGAGGGGACAGGGTCTTCTTCCTGGGAGGAGAGTCCTCCCTATCAGAGAGCTCATCCACAGCTCGCTTGTAGCTCTTCCTCCTGTGAGGTGAGAGGGGGGCCTGATAAGATAGGAAGCCCCCATAGAGAACTCAGCAGCTCAGACAGGAGGGGAGAACCTACCTTATAATCTGAGCATCATCACTGGCATCCAAGGTCTCTAAAAGCACAGAAAAAAAAATCCAAGTATTAGGGATATGGCTAAATTGCAGGACATGACCGCTGGTCTTCACATAGCCTGGGTTGTGGCTGGTTATCATTATCAGAACCCCACAACCCTTTTGCACTGCAGTGGTCAATACCAAACAGTAGTCGCCCTGCCCTTGTTCCTATGGCCAAGAACATGACTGTTTTAACTGCCAGTCTCCCAGTCCTCTACATCGTGTCCCACTGAGATGAATTTGGGCCAGCGGTAAAAAAAAGCTCATGTCCACACCATCTGTAATTTCACACATACTGACCAACAGCCCTCATACGAAACACATGGACATCTGCATGCGACATGGATATTCCTCTAATCTAGTCACAGCTCTGTATGGCAGTCAGCCAGATGCCCCCCTGCATCCAGTGAGAGATAGTGAGCACACCTGTATCCACTGCCACCCTTGTTTGGGGTTGCTCTGAGTCCTGCAGGTTGCTGATGGCAATTTTCTTAAAGCCTCGGGAACGGAGAGCACGTCGGGGGCTCTGAGGATCAGGAGACTGTAGGAGAGAGATGGTCACACCATGAAGATCACCGCTCTATGGTATGTCCCTTATCTGTGCAGTGTGGGAGGGGGACCAATTTACATAGAAGAGCTGCTCTGATCATGCGTGGTAAAGAACACGGCACCTCAAGGTTACCAATACTTGGAGGGTTCTGTGTACCCAAGCTATCCGTTCTTACCTCCTCAGCCTTAGCACTGGGGACCGGCTCAGGCCTGGAAGAGAAGGAGTGTTAGTGAAGTACGGATCGCTGGATGCCACACAAGGAGAGAACGTGTACGAGGAGGTTCCCTCACCTGACTTGAATTGTGTCCTCATCCACAAATGCTATGGCGCTCTGGCCTGTGGGGAGGGAGAAAATAAACACATGTGAAGACACAATAGAGCAGAGAAGTAATATCCAAACAGGAGAGGGGTGAGGAGACACCAAGGTTTAATCCTCTAATTAGCCTCTCTAAGGCATAACGCAGTGGTTTTCAACCATGGTTCATAGGAACCCTTGGGTTCCCTGAGCATTTCTAAAGGGTTCCCTATAATTTTCAGGTCATTTGAACATTTTTACCAAATACACAGAAGAATTTACAATGCATCTGATCACAGACGCACTTTTAGAGGGTTGGGGTTCCTCAGTATTTCACATAGGGTTCCTCAACCAAAAATAGTTTGGAAACCACTGGCATAAGGACACAACAGAGTGATCAGCACCTGTTTGGGTCGGGTCTATATTACCAAGTGACATGTTACAGAAGGGACGATTGACAGTGAAGACAGACCATGGTGTGATACCTGCAGAAGAAAGCTATAAACAAACTACCTCATGTCACATTAAGCCTGTAGAGTGGCTACTGTGTGGGCATTTACACATGTGACATTTGGCCCAGAATGCAAGTACACTGGGCACAGAACTAGGATGGTGAAGATCCATATGACCGACACTTAGCAGTGTTGCTCGCTCTGCCCACTTACAGCTCCTGCGTGATGCCAACGAAGTCTCCAAGGCTGCCCTCTTCTTGGACAGCGAGTGACGCATTGACTTTCGGACAGCATCGCGTGTCATGCTCTCCCGCTTGCTGGCAAGAGAGTACTGGTTGACCAGCGACACTCGGCGGCTAACTGATGGCCGCCCCACCAGACTGCGCCGCACCGAGCGGCGGTCAGAGCGGGATCCCGTGGGCGTCCTGCTGGGGTCGGAGATATCTAGTGAGAGCTTGTCCAGCTTGCCTGCAGACTGGGAGGAAAGCTGCGTACAGTCCACAGGCTCCACCTCCTCTTCAGCTGTCCGTTTGGGGGTGGAGGTGTCCGCAATCATCACTTTGACTGCACTGCGGCCCTGTGTGTCGGGGGTGACCGGGGCAGGTGGCACTGCAGTCTCAAGTGCCGGCTCCCCAGTGCTGAATGGGACCTCCTCTGAGACATGCAACTCCGCGCTCCGACGGTCCTGTGCACTGATGTTCACCTCCAGGCTCTGGCACAGCTCAGAGGGAGGCTCTGGCACAGGTTTCTGCGGCACAGGGGGGTACATGACACTGGCCTGTACTCGTGCCCGAGTCATCCTCTTTGGTGGTTCTGTCTCCTCTTCTATTGATGTATCCATTTTTTTGTTCTGCATCCGTGTGGAGTGTCTGCGCACAGATGTGCTCCAGTTGGTACTGATTCTCCTCCGGGACGTCCTGCAGGGACAAAGATCACAACACTAGGTTCCATCCATGCTGGCAGGCCCCACCCAACCTTACCTCCCCCAACCAACGCCACGAAGTTCCAGGGCTAAACAGCTCTAGAACCGGACACAAATACAAGCCAGACATCTCAGGGAGGATAAGCCAGCACTCAGTGTTACAGGACTTTGAAATACAGCTAAACATTTATACTGAGACTAACAGAAAGACCCTCGGAGACATGATAATGGTGTAAATACAGCCCTTTTGTACGAGTCTCAGTTCTATATGGAGATTTGTCCCTCATACATCGCCCATATTTACAGCAAGGACTCTCCTAAAAACAGATCTGAAAATTATAAGCTCCCAAAACACATCATCCCTGCGAAATGTGAACTCACCGCCAATAGCATCCTATCTACTGGAGAGTCCGGGGCGGTATAAAGGCAGCGCCAGGACAAGACATACAGTTTTGACCTGGTCGGTGTATGTAAGGATAACAGGAGTAGACAGTATTTTAGGTTCTGGGTGTCACCTTCTCCCTTACTTTCTGCTGCTTTAATTAATACAGCCCCACATTGTGTCTTCCCCAGTTACACATTCTCCTCGGTCAGGTTTCACTCACCTGCGCCCGTTGAGGTCAAGATTCTCGTCTGGCACTATGGACATCCTCTTTTTCCGCCGCCGCTTCTGAGACGGGGTCTTGGGCATTAGCTCCGGCTCCGCGCTGAAGTCACTGAGGGAGGAAGTCATTATACAGAGTGAGATCTTCTCCCCAGCGGCCGGCCCTCCAACTGCTTCAAAGCAACCGCTAACTCGAGCTGCTCACCCAGAGCTACCTACTTAACCCCTGTACTGCCAGAGGGACTGAAGTACCTTACAAAGTAAATCACTTAATACATACATGTTACAGGGGTCCCAACCTTGAACATATGGCACTTTTATAACGTTATTACTCAACACCTTGGGGTGGGCATATTTGTCTGCTTTTGCTGGGCAGATTTATAGTTTTATAAAACAATCCCCTGCAACTGTAGAGATCTCAAATACACGAATAGATCACTCACCCAGCACAATTTTATTTGGTTTATTCTCTCTTGTTTCTATGATCCTGTCCATCTCTAACAATATGACATTTAACAAACCCCAGTTTTTTTTCTCTTTAACCGTGTCTTCTCCTGAGATAATTTTTACTGTACTGCTAAAACGTGCCCTTTGTAGTTCTCTATAATGCCTTAAAATAGATGTTATTCTCATCAAATTACCATTTTAAACAGAGTATTATTATAAAAATAGACATTTCCTTCCCCAATGACCGCTTCACAGAGCAGTAATAGGCTGGGCTATTTTGTGAGGTTTAATTAAGCCCCGGTGATCTGAAGTCCTGTGTCTTTGGACACCCACCTTCCATCGTGTACCAGACCCCCTCTCCATGTAGGATCCCCCTGTGCCACTGAACTTACGTGCTAAACATCTTCCTGGCCTCCGCCTCTATCTCCTGCAGCCAAACCATGTGCTTGTTCTCCAGCGTCCTCACAAACTCCTCGGTCTTGCGGACGCATAGCTGCAGGAGGTGGGACGGGCACGCCGCGTCAACCATGGTGACACCTGCAGGGGTAGAGGGGTCGTTAGAAGTCACCCATTTGCAGGATACACTGTATATACACACACTGGAGAAGACCTTTGGGTAACCTCCAATCTACAGCGTGGGCAGTTTGTGACAGATCCCTCTTCCCCAGTGGTAACTTCGATAATGACATATCAGATTGCAAGCTCTTCCGGGCAGATTGCACTTAACCGTGCAATTTTTAGGTTTTGGGGACACTTCCATTCCAAGATACTCATCGGTGAAGGATCCGCCACTACCTCCTGGCTTTTCCCGGACATTTAAATGGAAATCTCATCGAAAGCCACAATGGATGATGTTGTGGCTTTACGCAAGATTTTAATGTCCATTTTGTTTCCCCTGGTGTGACAGTCTGGTAACTTCCCCAGTAAGCATCTCAGGAAGAAGGGGGTTCCTTGAACAAAAAATAATGCTGTTCAGCTCTGGAGGAGCTCCTGGTACCAACCCGGTTACAAAATATAAGAACCGCTAGGACTGCTGCATAAAACTTGTCCATTTTGTTTTCCTTTCTTCCTTAAAAATTAAAGAAAAAAATAGCTCCATTTATTTTTTTTTCCTTTTGTTAAATAAATATTAATTTTCCTCTCTAGGTGAGAATCAGGGAGTCTCCCGATTGAACCACGTTAATTTCAGCTCCTGGACCCCTTAGGCCGCGCTTATAGTCCTGGCAACGGTGCGTCAAAACCAGTTGATTTAATCCATCACGTGCGCGACAAGTCGCTGGAAATTGATTTTTTCCGGCGACCGCCACGTGACATCAGCTGTTCAGCCAATGAGGGCGAACCGCTCACGGCCACGGCCCCCATCTCCTACATTAGAATCTTAAAATCGCTATTACAACGGCGATGGATTACGTCATACCGGGACTATAAGCGCGGGCCAACTCACCAAGATACTTACAAGAAGGGGCTGCCGGTATCTCCATCCTGTTTCAAGGTCCCGCGTCACATGGGCCAATAGGAAGCCACAAGGGATTACATTGCGGCTTCATATTGGCCATCAGGACCTTTAAATCAGCCTTATTGGGTACTCAGCCAGGGCTGCTACCAGCAGCCTATTCAGAAGGCAACAGGGTCGGCTCCCAGGGCCCCCCTGCCACACACGCCCTTTAAAACTTTGCTTTCACATACATGTAGAACAGCTTTAAAATACTAGACTTGTAATAAAATTGCCGTGTTCTCATTTGCACAGCCTTAATATAATATTTAGCAGTCTGCATAGAGTGGGGGAGGGAAGGACTGTCGGATATCCGAATACAGTATCCAGTGCAGAATTAAGGGGTGGTTAGTATAATCTGCCTAGTAACACATTTTAGACAAAGGAAATGAAATGTATAAAAAGCCTGCTTGGACACTCCCTGGCAGAGTCTTATAGACTTTTGAATGAGTATCATCATACTTTGCAATAAACTACTTACCAAATGAACCCGTTTGACCGTTTGGAACATTGACATGTGCATATAAGGACAGATCTGGCCTAGGATTGGTACAGACTTGCCGTTATACACCTCCCCAGTATATACTGGGGATCAGCGAGACATGCTGCGAGATCTCTGGCACTGAGTGAGGGCGCATCAACTAGCTCCTGGGGGGATGTGGACAGGACCACATGGATCTGAAGAGCTGACAATCTAAAAATCAGCAAATCCCCATGAGACAGAGGCAAGAGCAGGAATATGCCCCAGGGAAGGACATATAGGGGCTATGGGGGTAATGTTACAGGACCCTGGCAGGGAGGGGGGACAACAGAGCAACGCTCTGCAGGCAGGGGGGCCAACAGAGCGACGCTCTGCAGGCAGGGGGGCCAACAGAGCGACGCTCTGCAGGCAGGGGGGTCAACAGAGCGACGCTCTGCAGGGAGGGGGGCCAACAGAGCGACGCTCTATGTAGGGAGGGGGGCCAACAGAGCGACGCTCTGCAGGGAGGGGGGCCAACAGAGCGACGCTCTATGTAGGGAGGGGGGCCAACAGAGCGACGCTCTGCAGGGAGGGGGGCCAACAGAGCGACGCTCTGCAGGGAGGGGGGCCAACAGAGCGACGCTCTGCATGGAGGGGGGGCCAACAGAGCAACGCTCTGCAGATAGTGGGTTAATGGAGCAACGCTCTGCATGGTCTCTAGCAGGGAAGGGGTTAATTGAGCGCCGCTCTGTAGGGTGACTTTGGCAGAAAGTGGGTTAATGGAGAGACGCTCCGCGTGATTTGTCTCACCTGTCCCGGTATCTACAACTCCCCGCCGTATGTCAGATCCAGCCTCTCCCTCTCCGTCACACAGCGAAGCTTCCGCTCCCGCCTAAAACCGTTTAAATAGTTCAAATCCTAACGGCCGCGCAGACCGGCGGTGACGTCACGGGGTGGGGGGATAGGAAAGCTGCGCCCTCTATGGTGCTGGAGGACTCTGGAGGAGCCGGAATGAGCCCACGATGGTCACCAAGGCAACAAGATTCCCCCTGGCCAGCACCAGTCGCCCAACAGGCTTCCCGCCTCATTTATAGTGTGTGTATTTACCTTACATGCATGTAACCCCGCGCACTGGTTTTAACGCGTTCATTGGTCTTAATGCTAGAAAAGATCACTGGGGCTGTGCCTGATTTAAGGGTAGCTTGATTCTTTTTTAAAGTGTGTGTGTTGTGTGTAAAAAAGTGACGACAACATATATACACAGGTTCTGCATGACCCATATAATTAGAAAATATAACTTTACATGTATATATACACATATAAGACGTGAATATGCTCACCAGTGATATTTTAATTTGCTATATATATATATTCACACACGCAGATGTATATATATATATATATATATATATATATATATATATATATATATATATATACACGCAGATGTAGCAAAACGTACTGTTTACAGTACAAGCCACAGGCCTAAGGGTGCGTCCATAGAGGGGGGAGCCGCGCTGACGCTGAGGCTCGTCTGCACAATCATGAGCATTTGCATGAACCAGCGTGCGCGATCGGGAGGCGGGGCACTGACGTCACTGGGCCACGGCGCCGTGACGTTGACGCTGCTACGCTCTGATTGGAGGTTTTCAGCCAACAGCGCGCTCAGAAACAGGTTCTGCTGTCGGCTGAAAATCCCTGCGCCTCAGCACGCCTGCGGGAGCCACCTCTCGACATCCTCATTGAGGATGACAGGGCTGACTGTCCTTCTATGGACTCAGCCTAAGACTGTGACTGCCGGCCCCCGTGCCGGAGGATTATTGCTGCGGGGAGATGGAGGCGGAAGCATGCACTCCCCCCTCCCCCCCTTAGCAACGTCGAAGCAGTGCTTTCTCTAGAACCGCGGCTTTAAGCTCATTCAGCCACGGCTCCGCAGGCAGTAAGTCTCGCTACATCTGTATATATGATCCCCCTCCAAAAAAATATCCGCAGCACTCCTTTTTTTTTTAGAAATATAACAACATTTCACATTTTATTTCTGAAATCCACAAGTTCCTTTACATACAAAAAAAAGGCAAAAAGCAACGAGGGTTTCTGACTTTTCTTAAGCTGCTTAATTGACAACGATCCACAGTGAGTTCAAATAAAATCGATGGCGAAAAAACAGAAGGTCATGTGATGTTGAGTCTACCCGAAGTTTCACACTAAATGGCATCGAGCTTCCGGGCCGTCACTGGGCATTCTTCCAATGACTCAAGTCTATAGAGGGGCGTTCTCAAATGAACCACGAATGGCGGTTCCCCTTATGACGTCAGGTCCTCATTAACTTTTGTTCATTAGCGACAAGACACAAGTCTGCCTGGAATGCGCTGTTCCTATCAATAAAAACCCTCCTTTTCCACACTTTCACATCAGAACCCACCACTTTTATCACCTACCACATAATTATTCAAATATAGTCAACCCAGAAAGTAGTTAAAAAGAGTCTCAATAGGAGATTACAATTTTGTAGACAAACATTAGCAATATACCAATTTATATTACGATGAATGCATTCTGTATGAAGGATACAAGTTAGTTATATGCAATATCTAGTGTAGCCATGCTACTTTTGACTCCTCCCTCACATTCTCCTCTCACATTCACAATGTAGCTTAAAAACTGTCATTTTTGTTCCTTCATAACATTGCACAGATACGCCCTTTCCTCTGTCGCTCTACTGCAATACCTCTAACACAGGCCCTCATTCTCTCCCCTTTTAACTACTGTAACCTCCTGCTGTCCGGCCTTTCTGCCTCTCACCTGTCTCCCCTACAATCTATCCTAAACTGCTGCTAGAATCACTTTCTCCTAAATCTGTCCCGGTGTCTCTCCTGCAGAAATCCCTCTCCTGGCTTCCTATCAAATACCGTAGTACACATAAATGTCTCCTCACTTTTAAGGCTATACACTCTTCTGCCCCTCCTTACATCTCAGCCCTAATTTCTCACTATACACCATCCCGACTCTTGCGTTCTGCTCAAGGATGCCCCCTTTGTAAACCACTATAGATGACCAACCGCTCAGCCTATTAGAATAACAGAGTTAATATTACACAGGTTCACATATCACATCATTAGAGGGGTTTGTGGTATATTATTTAATCACGTCATAAGGGTTAGTGGACCGTTTTGACTTTTTTAGGCGGTCCAGAGTAGCACATTTCTACACCTTGTATATATCACATTTTTTTATTCCTTACTCGCCCAATATTCACTATCACAATATTAATGTAATATTTGTCACCAC
Source organism: Ascaphus truei (assembly GCF_040206685.1). Classification (NCBI taxonomy): domain Eukaryota; kingdom Metazoa; phylum Chordata; class Amphibia; order Anura; family Ascaphidae; genus Ascaphus; species Ascaphus truei. The sequence continues at coordinate 22,424,298 of NC_134494.1, read as the reverse complement.
TATACACTAGTGGTATACCTGTTCCTATTATTAACCTCTCCAGGACTAGCAATATGGGTGGGTTTTTCATCCCTTATATATATTGAGTTTAGTTGTAATATCTCCATCCATGGGGCAATTAAAATTATATATAGCTATCAATAATCCATCCTAATAAACTGTCTCATGGTCACTCGTTTGTGCTCTAATCAATTTATTCCATATTATGATCCATACTGTCCCTACATAGATACGGAATATCTATTACCATCATTCCTTTCATCCTGACCCACTAAGGTAGCTTTATTATAGGGTCTCGGCTGTCCATTTTGCACTATTGGATAACATATAGTTATTTATCTAAGTACAGGTAGTCCTCGTTATCCAACGTTTCACTTTACAACAAATGGCATATCCAACGCTTTACAATGTAACCCTATGGGCCGTTTTGCGACGCCGGAATGCGTTATCCGACACTTGAATGCGTTATCCGACGCCTGAATGCGTTATCCAACGCTCACCGCCACTGATTAACATGGGACTCACTTTACAACGGTTTCACTATCCAACGCTACTTCCAGAACGGATTCCGGTGGATAACCGAGGACCGCCTGTACGGATATTGCCAGTGTATCTGGCCAATGAATGACTTTGAATTTAAATATTCATATATTTTAATTTGTCCGCCAATCAGCTGTTCCGCAATGCAGCGCGGACGTGCACCTCCTCGGTCCTAATGAGGATTGGTGTCGGAATATCCCCACCTGTGAAATAAAGGGGAAAAAATAGTATTTTAGCTGATAACTTCGTTACGTACCTGAGCCCCTCCTCCCCTGAAGAAGTGTGCCGTAGCACAAGAAACAGTCGTCGGTCTCGTGTGACGCCATGACGGTGGTGTCAGTGTGGGAGGCGACGCACACACGGAAGCGGTCTTGAGCGTGCAGCAAACAGACACCAATACAGTTCTATAGCGATGACTTATGGTAGAAGTGACAGATAGTTCCGTCTCATGTGTTTTACATTAAGAACGGGCTTATGCTATATGTATTATATCTAGCTATACTAATGGCTGTAGTGTTTAAAGTAATTATCTACACTTGGGTACTTTATCAGATTGATATATACCAATCCTTTGTTTGACACTATGGTTAAGCTGGATACTTTACTACACTAAGGCCCGGGCCATAGAGGTGTGGGGAGAGCGGATGCGCGCTAACGCTGAGGGTCGCATGCTTCAGTCAGCGCGATTGCACGGACTTGCAGGCGAGCCAGCGTGCGCGAAGGGAGCCGGGGGGAGGTGGTTGGAGGCGGGGCAGTGACGTCGCTGGGCCAATCGCCCGCGACGCACTGACGTCAATGTCACGGCGCCGACGTCACGGCGCCGTGACGTTGACGCTGCTGTGATTGGAGGTTTTCAGCCGACAGCGCGCTGAAAAACAGCTTGGCGCTCGGCTGAAACCTCCAACTCGTCAGCACGCCTGCGGACGCTCACGTGAGCCCCCTCTCAAGGCATCCACATTGAGGATGCAGGGGCTCAGCGCGGAGCGTCTGCATGCCTCAGCACGGCCTGTCCGTCTATGGACTCGGCCTAATACTTTGATGTTGTAGCTAAAGTCAGACTATGTAAAATTGTAACCATTTGTAACATACTTGGATGTATTCACAATTGAGATACAGTAGCTGCAATTGTATCTTTCTCTGTATCAATAATCTGATCTTTGTTAGTGAATTTTGGGTACGCCACCACCCCACTCTATCCTAGGCTGAGAGTAAAAGTTGCAAATTATGTAGCTGTTTATCTGATACTGGACATACTCCAACAGCCTTATGAATTGATTGAGTGTCCTAACCTACCAGTGATAATATCGAGTGACACTTATTGGTATTATACTTACCTGAGTTCTGCATATCCAACATTGTCCATTATTGTGTCGCCTTTCTTGGGGCTTTTTATGATTAACGGTATATATTATTCTCACATGCGTCGGTGTTTAATAGCAACATTAACTAATAAAATGTTATTGTTTTTCATAGAAAGTGATATGTTTGAGTAGTCGTGTCAGTTGGTAATTCGATGGAATATTGCATATTTATCATTAAAAATGATCAAGTTGCTACATTAAGAATACTGAGATTCTATGACTTATTAAGTCTGAAGATATATATATATATATAAATATAAATATGTGTGTGTATATTAAGGTTGTGGTGCAACTGTAAATATTACTGTATGTTCATTTGCATGTCTTAGACAGGTCTGCAACCCTGTCTTTCCCCATTGTCACCCAGCATACAGCGCTTCCACTGCAGCAAGGGATTCTGGGAAATGACATGCAAATGAGCACTCAGTAAAAGCTGTGTTTAAAACAGCATGCATTGGCTTTAGGATTGGCTTGTGTAATACGAGCTTGAGACAAAAGGTGGCACTGAGTGCTAATTTGCATGTCATTTCCCAGAATCCATTGCTGCAGTGGAAGCGCTGTATGCTGGGTGACAATGGGGAAAGACAGGGTTGCAGACCTGTCTAAGACATGCAAATGAACATACAGTAATATTTACAGTTGCTTTATGCTTTACTGTGGAGGGGTTTTGTCACTTTTTTTACCCACCATAACCTTAATAGTAGTGGTGATTACCTAGTGTAGTCTCAAACCTGCTTTGCCATTAATACCAACCTCACACTGATGATACCCATCAAGGTTGAAACATGTCTGTGAGTGGGTTTAATGGCTTTGCATCTCATCCCAGCCTCTGTCTAAAAGCTGTGTTTGAAACAGCATGCAGTGGCTTGAGGATTGGCTTGTGTAATACAAGCTTGAGACAAAAGGTGGCACTGAGTGCTTATTTGCATGTCATTTCCCAGAATCCCTTGCTGCAGTGGAAGCGCTGTATGCTGGGTGACAATGGGGAAAGACAGGGTTGCTGACCTGTCTAAGACATGCAAATGAACATACAGTAATATTTACAGTTGCTATATATATATATATATATATATATATATAAAATCTATAATCTATCTTCAGATTTAATAAATCATAGAATCTCAGTATTAATATATATTCTTAATATATATATATATATATATATATATATATATATATATATATATATATATATACACACACACACATAGGGAAAAAGAGAAGAGAGAGCACACGCCTTACAAGGGTAAGTAAAAAATAAGGCAATTTGTGAATAAATTCACCACCAGCCAGATGTCTGTGTGTCAGATCCACAGTCACAGTCTCACTTCATGGATATAAGAGACACCACGGTACACTGGAGGGCTGGAGACACCTTTTGGATATCCGCAGTTGGTCTGTATAGAGCTTCAATGCAGCTTCCTGGATAATGCAGCCACCGGTCTGCTCCACGTGTGATCCGGCTAAATCACGCGCTGCGTGATGACGTAATGACGCTCCCTGATATGTTTCGTCGCACACGGGCGACTTTCTACACACACACACGTGCAGATGTTAAAGGGATCTAGTGTGAATCCTGTAAGCAACCCCTTTTGTATCTAATGCCCTCTCCCGCATAAAACCTCTCACTCAATTTCATGTGAAGAAAATGTTGGAGTTTTGGATCAGTTTGCTATGCCCACTCAATTTAATACTCTATACACCCGTCGCCATGGCAACGGGGGGTCACATGATGTGACGTCACATGACCCCGCTGCATTATTTGACGCCGTATTCAAGGTAGCCAATCCACAGAATCTTCCCAACATTTTGGGAGTTCATTGCAGGAAACCTGGCCAGTCTGGAATTGATGCAGGGGACCAGCTGGGATCTCGGCTAGAAGCGCCATGGCAACCTTCCGTGCAGAATCATCTCGAGCAAGAGAGCGGCCATCTTACACACTCCTGTTAAATTATTCAGTGCTGCCCTGTCTCATACTAATGGAGAAAAAAAATACAATGAGGTTTTAGTAAGATACAAACGGAAAGGCCATTTTTTATCTTTAACCCATTCCCTGACAGATTTGCCCACTGGCAGTGAAGTAGCATAAACTTGTGGCGTTGGTGACTGTACGCGTTCTATACCTGAGAAAAGCGGGGACCCAGGGAGGGATAGATTAAAATGGCCGCTGGAGGTTGCCAAAGAAACCTCTGAATAACTCCTTTTTTTAAAGAAAAATGTTTTTTTTTTTTTTTTAAATTAAGTTAAGGAACAAGACAGCCTCATATGGTGGCGTCAGCTCTCAAAATAAATTGAGGGAAGAGCTGGCCTATCTTGAAGTGAAGGGGTTAACGGTATACGTGAATATCGTTCAGGCATTTAACTCTTCAACTCTCTGACCCCAGACGTGTGTTAGATGGGGAAGTGGGATAATTAGGGTGAAATCCCGCTGCTTCTCTTCTCGGATGAGGCTGCTAGAACAACCCAAGGTTGCTTAAGGCAAACGTCATTCACATTTCCTGTCTGTTGCAAACACAACAAGCCTCCTTTATACCCAGGACCTTCTCTACACACACGCCTTCTTTATACCCAGGACCTTCTTTACACACACATGCCTTCATCTCCCATATACACAGGACCATATCCCATGTACACCGCATCACCTCACATATACACGGCAAAGACCTAGACATACATACAGAGACCTAGAGATACACACACATTCCTAGAGATACAGACACATACAACAAACACACGGACCTAGAGATTTACACACATACAACACACACAGACCTAGAGATACACACACTGACCTAGACATGCATACAGAAACCTAGAGATACACACACAGATGCAGAGATACAACCTACAGTAACTAACATCCGATCCTTTATACAGAGCATCTACCCTATAAACACAGCATATACCCCTATAAACACATGATCACTTTTCTTATATGCACATCCCTTTCATGTACACGTATCCCCCATGCACGATTGCTCCTCATACATCTTACCCTCATCCTCCACATACACCTTACCCATACATATGCACACACCTTTATACACATGCACACACCTTGTTTTAGATTGCTAGCTCCTTGGGGCAGGGGTATCCTTCCTACTGTCTCGTGTTTGCCTTATAACTTCTACGCATTCTTTTTGTTATACAAAGTTGTTGCTCTCCCTGCCACATTGTACTGCACTGTGGCATATGTTGGCACCATACAAACAGAAGATAATAATACCTAATACATGTACCTTCCTCTTACAGACAAACACATGCTTATACACATGCACACACCTAATAATCACCCCCTTCATACACACCCACCCCCCTCATACCCTCACATCCCCGATTATAAACATGCACCCTCATAACTACCCCCCCATGCTCATTCAGCCTCCCCATCCAAGCACCCACACCCACACACGCACGCCACCAGTGACTCAGTGTCTGCTTCTCAGCCTGACCCATGCGCACGGTAGGTGTTTTCATAATAGCTGTGTCAGGCAGGTTACGCAATGATGACATTTACAGCTAAAGCTTCACAACACACACATAAAGCTAGAGATACACACACACAGATATAGAAATACATACCGAGACCTAGAGATACACACACATACCCAGAGATACACACACATACAACAAACACAGACCAAGAGATACACACACGTACAACACACACACAGACCTAGACACACACAGACCTAGACATACATACAGAGACCTAGAGATACACACACAAACAACAAACACAGACCCAGAGATATACACAGACAACAAACACACAAATTGAGATACACACACATACAGCCAGAGAGATATACACACATACAACACACACAGTCCTAGAGATATACATGTATACAACTCACAGACAGGCCTAGAGTTACACACAAACACACAACACACACAGACCTAGAGATACACACATACAACAGACACCTAAGATACAGACACATATAACACAGACAGACCTAGAGATACATAAACACACATCTAACAAACACTCATAACTTGAGATACAAACAACACAGAGACCAAGAGATACACACAAATACAATACACACAGACCTAGAGATACACACAAATACAACACACACAAACCTAGAGATACACACACATACAATACACATTCAAAACTAGATATACACAAACATAAAGCACACATTCATACCTAGAGATACACACACAGACCTAAGAATACACAAACAACAGACACAGACCTAAGGATACGCACACAGATACTAAGAGATAAAGACACAGACATACACAACATGCACATAGACCAAGAGATACAAACACACGACACGCACAGACCAAGATATACACAACTGCACACAGACCGACCAACATACACAACACAAACACTGGCTGAGACACACACAAAGATGCAAGTCACACGGACCAAGCAATGCACACATACACTACTGAACATTTCACACGGCTGAGTGGAGAACCTTGGGACATTAAAATAAACTCTTTGCAAAAATGATTTGAAGTCAGTCTTACTGATTTTTAGCATCAGCGTCTCATAGACTTCAGTAGATTAGTGTCCGTGATACAAAATCTGTACTTTTCCATTAAAATCTCCACGTTGGCTCCAGTACCATCAAACCTTTTTGACATTGTGCTCCTTGGAGGTTGACATTTCTGATAACACAAAATACTACACAAGGCTACACAAGGCAGGCATACATACAATACACACTACACATACATACACAACACACCACACAACACATTGAATGCACATATACACAAACTATAACACTGGTCACTAAGGGGGTCTATATACTAAAGTGCAAAAACCATTGGCAATTCTTGAAGGCCGAACTAAATATAAACTATACTGAGTGTAAAATCTTTGGCTTAAATTATCTTTCCCCAATGGTTACCTTTGTATCATCAATATCTAATTATTTACAGGGTGTATAATCAGTAGCAAGAATTGTGTGGGCCTTGGTAGTGTAGATTTTGCCAAACCTCACAGGTAGATGCTGTAATGTGTTAATAATATGTTAGAATTGTCTGGGCTCCTGCATAGGTTATAATAATATTTAACAGTCTGGAGTAACACGCACCACATCTCAATATTAGAACAGAAGTACGGTAGAAGTAATACCTTTAGTGGCCAATGTTTCAAAAGAGTGCAAGCTTATAGGATCACTTAGGGCATATTTATACGCGGCTTGCATCATAGTGACACAAGATCATTGTTTAAAAAAAATAAAAATTGGTTAAGGAACCCTATAATTATATTATGAAATTCTGAGGATCCCCAACCTTCTCTAATAGCGCGTCTGAAACCAGGGGGGGGGGGGTGGGGACAGTGGACAGGAGGGGGGCTGGGGACAGTGGACAGGAGCGGGGGGGACACAGTGTCACACACACACACAAACAGTGAGAGACACACACACACACAAATAATGACACACAAACAGTGACACACACACAGAGGTCTCAGTCCCGTGCAGCGCTCAGCGGCAGCTTTCTCGGGCGCAGGCCCCGCCCCCCCCCCCACAGTCCTATGCGGCGCCTTTCTCGGGCGCTGGCCCCGCCCCCCTCCACAGTCCCGTGTGGCGCCGTAAGTGTTAAAGCTGTAGATGTATTGAACGTGAAGGCAATCATGAAGGCCCAATGCGAATGTAAGCCATAGGCTGGCGGCCATTTTATAATGTGAATGTAAATTAACACTGCGTAGGTGAACATGGCTAGACGGGCGGCCATTTTGTAATGCCAATTCAGAGTGCGAAGGGGGAAAGGCAGTTGAATGCGGACATTTTGTGTAATGGTGTTTTCCATTGTGAATGCGATTATGGATTTTTGGTGTGGCGGTCGCGGCTACAGGGAGTGTGGTGCGGCCGTGTGTGGCACAGGGAGTGTCGGCCGGGTGCAGGCTATGGCGGGCGCGGCTACAGTAAAATGTGCGCGGCTACAGGGAGTGTGGTGTGTGCGCGGCTACAGGGAGTGTGGTGTGTGCGCGGCTACAGGGCGTGTCGGGCAGGTGTATGTGCAGGGAGTGTCGGGCAGGCGTGTGTGCGGTCCGTGCGGGCGTGTGTGCGGAGCTGAAGGCGTTTTTATTAGGTGGCATATTTTCCGTATTTATTAGGTGAAGAAGGCGTATTTTCCGTTTTTATTGGTCTCAGGTGTGAGTGTGTGTACACGGGAGTGAACGGGGGTGACAGTGAGTGTGTGCGTGAAGCATGGTCTCAGGTGTGAGTGTGTGTACACGGGAGTGAACGGGGGAGACAGTGAGTGTGTGCGTGAAGCATGGTCTCAGGTGTGAGTGTGTGTGAAGCATGGTCTCAGGTGTGAGTGTGTGTACACAGGGGTGACAGTGTGCGATGGATGAAAGTTACCTTGGACTCCGCAGGGGTTCTCTGGGGGTATGGTGTGTCAGTATCAGTGTGTGACAGTCAAGTAGGTGTGTGTCAGTGATGTCACTGTACCTTTTGGCCAATGAGAGTCATGTGGGGGCGGACACAGGGACCAATATCTGTGTGTGTCTGTGTGTGTCACAGTGGAGCTTACCTCTTGGCCAATGAGAGTCGCAGGTGGGCGGGCAGACCCACGGACGAATCTGATTGGCCACATCTACAACCCCACAAACTTCAGATTTATAAATTAAGATATATCTTGGGAATGCTGATCCATTCTGACATAAGCTTTTTGTACCGAGCGGTAGGGGTGCAGGATCTGAGCACCTTAAAACACAGGACGTGTGTAACCATTAAGGCTGCGCTTATAGTGCCGGCGACGTAGCGTCAAAACAAATACATTGTCGCTGTCGTCTGCGCTTATAGTGGAGGCGACGGAGCGACAGTGCTACCAAAAATCTGGTAGTCACTGTTATTTGATTTTTAGAGAGACGGTCTCCCCATGTGGCCAATCAGAGCGCTTCTCCGTCCCTCTGCCTTCCTCCTATGACGTCACTGGCCTTGTAGCCAGCGACGTCGCCTAATCTTTAATTACAACTATCGCAATGGCGACGGCGACGTCATCTGTCGCTGGCAGTATAAGCGCAGCCTAAGTCCTCGTGTCCAGGGTGGTGCTGAGCGGGCACGCACGCTCACGCTGGACACGTTGCGACAATGCATGTGGCCTGCGTGAGCGGGTGGGCGTGCCTGCTCGGCACTCAGCCGCTTGCCGAGCAAGAAAAATTGATTTTGCTGCTCGCAAGCGCGTCACGTGAGCGGTTTGCCAGCTGTGACGTCGTGGCCGCGCCCCCAGACGCGCACGCACCTAGCCAGCCAGGAATCGCCCGGCCGAGCAGGGCGCAGCGCTGGAGCGCCAGCACGCCTGTTTTCACTCTGGACGAGGCCTAAGGCAAAGGAATGGACAAGTGCAGGTTCAATCAACACTAATATTTATATAGCCTAATGAGACATAAACCTTGTACCCCGTACTCAATGTACGTAATGTTTGCATTAGTCTATATTCCTACGCTCTGAATTATAATACCAATCCATGTATATTATTGTAGGCCATGTATTATAATAATTAGTCACTGTGACCAATACATAACATATACACTACGTATGATTATATATACACATTTACACTAGATAATAACGTGGTTCTGTAGATGACAGCACATGTTGCATAAACATGTTTATGAAATCCTCAGTGTCATTGCCGCCCAACGTGACATACATACATAATATAACCACGCCCACAAACCAACGCACCCCGCGGGCTGCACCTAGTGCTAAATGGCACGCTCCAGAGCCGCCATCTTAAGTGCTGGCAGTGGTGCCTGCTTAAAGCCGCTGGTGCGTTAAGTGGAGGGGGAAGTGATCCCAGGGGAGCATAACCAGACACTGAACGCCGTCCCTTCCCCGTGGCGCGAACTCCCTGCATCATCGCCTGCTGCCACTGTCCCGCTTGCCGCCCTGAACGAAGATGGCCGCCAGTGCCTGCTGCACGCGCTCTCCTGCCATTCGAGGGGCGGTTCCCTTGGCGGTGCGCGGTGACGTCACGATCAGTATAAAAGGCCGGGATAGGGCGTGACTGCGTCAAACAGAGCTTGTTGTTTGTCGGTTAAGGACCTCGGTGTGAAGACTTCGGAGTTCCCGCTTCAACAGTGATTGGACGGAACCCGACCAGAATCCAGCAGCACCATGAGCGCCTCCCAGGTACGACAGAACTTCCACCAGGACTGCGAAGCCGCGCTCAACCGGCAGGTCAACCTGGAGCTGTACGCGTCCTATGTGTACCTGTCTATGGTGAGTATACACCGCTGTATTATCTATATATCACTGGAGGGGTGTATCTGTGTACTGCATATGTGTATCTCTATATGTAGTATGTATTACACTTATTACTGGACATATGTCCTATGTCTCTACCTGTATTTAAACTGTCCCCTTTTGTCTGTAAATAAAGCTGTATCTGTAGTCAAATCTACACCTACCATTGAACCTGCACTTACACTTTTTTCCCCCACCTTATCTTTTATGTATAAATATACATACATGTATGTATACTGATGTAGCCCCAGATATATATATATATATATATATATATATATATATATATATATATATATATATATATATATATATATATATATATATATATATTTTTATACATCCTCAAAGTTCTCCCGTAATCCTCAATTTTGTGTTCTACAGTATAGGTGGGTAACTTCAGGTGGATATCCAACTCCTGCAGTGCCTGACACGCCCTGTGCTATGTCACTGTACTTTAACACCTCCCTGTAGCTGATCCACCAGCCGTGGTGCCTCCCATGTACACTGCTCTTGCTACAGTGCAGGGGTTATCTGTCCTGGCACCTGTGCAATGTTGACAGGCTTGTGGTCTTATTTGTGCTCTGCGGGAACTAGTCTGTCCAGCTGCTTATCTGAGGTGAGGACCTGCCCTCCACCACCCTGCTGGGAGGTGATCAGTGTCCTTGGCTGGTTGGTTAGGGGCCTTGGTACAAGTAACAGAGCAATCCTCTCCAGGCTGTGTTTGGCAGTCGCAATGCTCTTGCATCAGCTTATCTGATTCCCGGAATCCGTGTCCGTTTTATCCCAGGGGGTTGGACGAAGGTGACACCAGCAGCCTTGGTGACGTCCCTTGTCCTGAATATTGTGTATTTTTTTTATAATGTAACGTAGCTTGGAGTGTTTGACCTAAAGAGGAATCCACTTTTTTGCAGATCTCAGGCCTCCTTATATACATTTATTTATAAAATATTTTACCAGGAAGTAATACATTGAGTTACATCTCGTTTTCAAGTACATGGTGTCTCTGTATCAAGTGACCTTCCCTTGTGTAATTAAAGTATAACTAAATGGGCTAGGTCCCTGGTGCCTGCTGCAGCGTGCGCCGCAGGGACTAGAACCGCCCCTCAGTGGGCCCAGCCTCATTATCTCCCTTTGCTGCTGAAGACAGTCAAATTGTGTTCATTACTGGTGGCGAGCGTGGTGGCCATGCCCCCGGGCGATTCAGCCAATGCGCGTGAACCTGCCTGGTGACATAGCCACGCACCCATCTTTCCACCTGTGGCTCATCGGGGATCGCAGCTGCACATGCCGCCAGAATGGCAGGCATGCGTGCAGGGCCGTAGCCTAAAGCTTCATTTTGTAAGAACGGGTGGGGCTATGTTAGCCCCTGTAAGTCCATGTAAAAAAGTTTTCCTAAAACAGTGGTTACTGCAGTAGGTGATTTTTTAATTTTTTTTTTTTTTAAATCCTGTTCTAAGCTCCATATCTGAAATCTGTAGGACACGGCTACATGTTGACCTGGCACTCTATGGGTTTATGTAAACCTGCCCAGTATGGTGCTATATGGAAATATCAATGTAGTGCTTAACTTTTAATATTGTAGAGACTTTTATTTAATTTGTAATAATGTTTTACCAGGAAGTAATAGTTACCTCTCGTTTTCAAGTATGTCCTGGGCACAGAGAAGATGCTGGTTTCTGCAAATATAGTGGGCTTTCAAACTTTCCTGGTCTATAAAAATACTTAATGTAGGGTAGAATGATTATATTAAAAGAGAATAGTGTGTTCTGGTCCACTACTGTAACCTGCTAAGTGCACAAGGCATAACCCCAGGATTCCATTTTATCAATGTGTTCTCCAGATAAGAGCAGGTGTCAGGTTAATCTTGTAGGCGTTTCAAACAATAGTTTATGCATGCTGGGTAATGCTGCATCAAAACTGGACCTTTGCTTGTGATGGGTGCCCTGACAGGGGTGTTATAAATGAATTTCTAACCACTTCTGTGCCAGTTAGCTGCGTTTCTACTGAAGTTCATGTCTGTCGACTCGCAGATCAGGACATCACAACCTCGTGCTGCAGACGAAACATCAACACAAAGATGCTGTGACCTCTAAAGATGGGGGTGTGGTGTATGTACATGTGGGGGGGAGGGGACACAGAACGCATGACATAAATAAGAATGGGGAGTCTGCGTGCGGCAGAGCAGTGACCTCTACTGGGGATTGGGTAGAACTGCAGTGATGGGGTTGGTCAGCTCACTCAACAATGTTTTTTTTTTTCTTGGAACATTCCTGTGTAATCTGACATATTTGTGGGGAAATTATGCAACATTTTTCTTAGGTTAAAAAAAATCACATTAAACAAACCTACTGTGTAGCACATCAATCTTGTACTGTGCTGAAGAGATCTTTCTAAGGCCTGGGACCCGGTGCGTCTGGCGGCACGGGCGGCCACACGCAAGTTCCCCGCCAGCAGGGGAATCCTCCCGAGCCGGTCCCGGTCCCCCTGGCTGCACAGCTTACTACACGCTGTGGCGCGTCAGCCGCTATGGGATACAAGAGAATGGTGATCCCTAGCGTTGACGCGTCACGCGGTGTGGCTGTAAGCCAATGGGGGGAGGAGGAGAGGCTTCGGGGAGGAGTGTGGAGTGAAAGCAGCGTCTGTGCCTGTCTGTGCCTGTCTGTGCCTGTCTGTGCCTGTCTGTGCCTGTCTGTGCCTGTCTGTGCCTGTCTGTGCCTGTCTGTGCCTGTCTTGCTTTACTTACCTTCAATCAGCAGCCCGAGCCGTGGAGGGGGGATAGAGAGTAGCGGGTCCCTCCGCTCAAGCCACACACCCCCTCCCGCTCAAGCCTCCCGCCCACCTCTCGCTCCCTACAGACCGCATATCGCGGTCTGTGTATGTCAGCGCCCCACCTGTCTGCAGTGCGGGCGCGCTGACAGAGGGAGCGGGGCCTTAGCCTTTGGCCTCGAGCCGCGCCCCTGCTCTGTCTCGCCTGCTCAAGCTGGGGCTTTTTTGCATCCTGGCAGGCGAGGCAGTGAGCGTGCTTTGGTGGTGGGGCTAGTCCCTCATTCCCATTGGATGGTTGCGGTCACGTGACCGCTCCTCTGCGCCGAAATTCAAAACTGGCTGTCTGCTGAATTTCTGAGCCTGCGCGCGCATGCGGAAGCGGCTGCTAATGCCGCGCTGATCACAGCTGCAGGGGGTAAGTGCACCTGCTCAGCACGGCCTGCTGTACCATATCCCAGGCCTAAGGCTCAATGTTCAATTTTAAGAATGAGGGACACTTAAGGTCTTCCCACACTGGTCACTATCACTTGAGCCATTTAATGACTGTCTTCCCACTTGCTCAAAAACTTCACCGCATGTTGAATAGTGGCCTCTGCCTTTTTACTGGTCCTATGTGTACATGCAGGCTTCTGGTCCACCTGACATGCTTGTTTTGTGTTTTTAATTTGATTTTTTTTTTTTTCCAGTCCTACTACTTTGACCGCGATGATGTTGCACTTAGAAACTTTGCGAAGTACTTCCTGCACCAGTCCCACGAGGAGCGCGAGCACGCAGAGAAACTGATGAAGCTACAGAACCAGCGCGGGGGCCGGATCTTCCTGCAGGACGTGCGGGTGAGACCATGTTCCCCTCTGCAGGCTCCTGGCTTTGAGCTGAGGAGTCTCTTGGTGCTGTGTTGGGGGAGAAGTGGGGTCTCTGAGGGGATATGTAGGTTGCGGGAACAAATGATTGAGGTTTAAAAGTAACATTTTATTGGTGGTTGATGCAGTCCTCTATTCAACTCTGAGCTGATTGAGCATGAGGTTATAAACAAAACAGCCTGCCAGGTGACCTTCAAAAGCATTAACCTATCCAATTGTCTCCGGCGCACTTTTCTGTTTGAAATGTGTTTTTTGCCTTCGTAAGACACACCCCATGCGAACTGTAAGAAGACTCTGCATGCGGGACATGTCCAAGCAGGCTGCTCACACCCTCCTATGGAGCATGTGTCGGAGGGGCAGGCAGCTTGACTTTATTATCTTCGCTGCCACAGACCTGTATTGCAACTTTGTAGGCCACTCGGAGGTAAAGCGGTTGGAGGCAAGATGTGTCTGAGCACCTACCTTGGGGCAGACAAAAAATCCCAACCTAATCTGGCAATGAGTAAACAAAGGTAACAGAGCACTACTTGCAGGCATCAACGGGTTAAGAAAATATTATTGTGTATTCCATAAAATAATTGGTCATATGAAAAAAAGAATAGTGACTGTTGCCCCAACACGTTTCACGCCCTAGCGCTTTCTCAAGGTAGTTTGTAATTTTATGACCATGGCCCAACATACAATGAGGAAGTCTTCTAATTCATATATTTAGACCTGCTGTAATTGGTTTTGCATGACCTGTTTTAATGGTGGTGGCTTCTATGTGATAGGGGGTGAAATCTCTTGCATGAGACGGTGAGCTCCTGGTTTCAAAGACCTGCTTTTATACACAAAAGCTACTAACTAGTACAGGGTCTGTTTAAGATCTTCTTCTGTTAATGGCTACAACATCCTTTGTCACTGTCACTTTATACACTTTGTCAAACACTCTTCTGCAATGAGTGGGTTGGTCTTTGGCATATCTATTGTAACAGCCAATCGGCATATCATGCCTGAGCAGCAGCGATATAACAAGTTGTCGGTAAAGAGGCTGATTGGTTGGCCGGCATGGCAGTGACGACTCATGTTTTTGACGCCTGCAGAAGCCGGATCGTGATGAGTGGGGAAGTGGCCTTGAGGCCCTGGAGTGTGCCTTGCAGCTGGAGAAGAACGTTAACCAATCCCTGCTGGATCTGCACAAAGTGTCCACAGATCGCAACGATCCCCATGTAAGTACTTCCAGACAACGCACTAACATCAATAAAGGCTGCATACAGAACATAGAACCACTGGAGAACTCCGACAATTATCTATTTGGTGTTATTGGCACCGTTTTGTAATTTGAGGTGCCATCCTATTTCCCTTAACTGTGAATAAGGGTTTCAGAGTGGGTAATACAGATGAGACATATTCTGCACTGCAGGATATGTTTGCATGTTAAATGAAAGCTCAAAGTTGTCTGCGTAGAGAAGGTGTAACTGAAATGCTAACTGATAGGGCTGTATAATGCATTGCAAAACATGCATGTAACAGATATCGTAACAGGCATAAGCACTACAGACAAGTTAAAGGAGAAGGGGGTCCCTGACCGTAGGGAGAGCTCAGACCATAGGAGGGGTTTTCTACTGCACTGCCAAGTGACCTGCCCAGGCTACCCTGACACTGGCGCCCTTCCTCCCTCTCTGTAGCTCTGCGACTTCTTGGAGACGCATTACCTGGATGAGCAAGTCAAATCCATCAAGGAGCTGGGAGACTACGTGACCAACCTGCGGCGGTTGGGCGCTCCGGGCAACGGCATGGCCGAATATCTGTTTGACAAACACACCCTCGGGGAGCACCACGACTGAGCTAACCACTTCCACTTGCTTGTCCCTGCATGAACCCTGTCGTCCCATTAAACACTCATGACTTTATTCTCATGTTTTGCCGCCATCCTTATTTGTTTTGCAACCAATAAAGATTCCAGAACTGGTCTCCCCTCCATTGTTTCTCTTGTAATGCAGGCTGGAGGTCACACTTTGCATACTGCAGGAAGATAGGGGTCCACTCTCTGCCTTTAAAGTGTGTGGAACTGGTTAGCATTCTTTCTTGGATAATGCCTGGTCCCTGCTGGCTGCTGTGGCGGACGCTGCATGGACGAGGGCCCTCCCCTCAATGGCGCCGGGCCTGCTGTGAGGGGGGGGGGCCGCAGCGCTGTGGCGCGAGTTGCTCCTGCTCTCAATAGAATTGAGAGCAGGACTCGCTACGGAGCACTAAGCCACGCCCCTGGCAGTTCAGCCAATGAGGGCAAACCAGCTGGTGGACGTCATGGCCGTGCCCCCTCCACACCCCCCTCCCCCCTGTCTTTTGGTCTGCAGACTGGGGAATCGGCTGCACGTGCCACCGGTCTCGCATGCAGCGGAGGTACTGGGGCCTAAGACACTTTGGGAACATTTACTTAGAAGGGCTACTTATATGACAGATTCTGTCAACCCCTGTGAATGGCCATATTAACAAACATGTCATGGAAGGTGTATAATGGAGTAGCACTGCTTGCTACATGTGGCTCTTCATCCCTAACTGCTCAAACTAGTAGGAGGCTTGGGAAATGTGAAGATGCCCCTTTTGCAGACAAAAGGGTGGCAGTTAGGACAGACTGGCCTACGGAGGGGGTTGAGGGTAATATAGGAAGGGAATTAAAAACTGCTTGGTATTGTTGCTAGGCTATCCTTAATACAAGTCCAAGCTTCTAGGAGTCTGAGACTTCACAACAGCCAAGATGGGAAAAGCATTGTTAAGTGCCATGCATCGATACAGGGTGGCACATTGAGGTTTCTGCCTCTTAATTTGGGTCAGACAAACTAAGGTACAAAAGACCCCCTGTAAAAAAAAAAAAAACACCCCTATAATTAGATGAATTTGTAACTGTATTATACATGCATACATACAAAAAGGCTAAAGGTTTGCTGCAACTATAATACATAATTTTGAAGCGTACATACCCGTTAGTATTATGGTCTCAGCTCTTGTTAACTTAACCTTTTCTGTCCCAATTTGAAATATATTTATACTCTAGTCTAAAAAAATAAAATGTAATTGGTCTTAAACGGGTCTCTTGTATTCTAATTTGCTCTGCTGTTTACATAGCCCCGAGCCCCTCTTTAAGATTGTACTAATGGCTGAGCAGGGATTCTCTTCAAAATACCATCTTTATTTGGGGCCCCCAATATAAGGATACAGGGGACCAGCCTTGAAATTCCATGTACTGCTTCAGTGTTGGCAAATATCACTTAAGCTGTTTGGTGCAATATCTCCCCCCCCCTCAGCAGGTTGAAGAGATTACTAGAAACATGTACTGTGATTGAAAGCTCTTGTAGATTTTGTTCTTGCGTGTGATGCCCTTTCTATGGGACCCACATGCAGGAACTCGATGGATGACATCAAGCTTTCCAACCCTCGCAGGTGTACCAATGGTGCTATAAATAAGGGACAAAGGCTTTAACACAGTAATGTCCTTGTACAAATACATGTAGTGTCTGCCATGAATAGGCCTACTATTCTGGTGCCATATGAAAAGTGCAATTAAGAGGAGCAGAGACTTGGGAGGGGTGGGTATGAGCTGTTGAATTTTTTTTCCCCATTGAGACTGAACCTGTTTAGCTTGGGTAGCAGGACTGAGTTGAATGGCAGAATAACATTTAACATCGGTTGAACTTGGTGGACCCTCCACCAACCTGATCTATGTAAGATTAGGGGCTACTGGTGATGGACTTGTATTTAAATAGGAAGCAAGGTCATTATCGGGTAGAGCAGGGGTAGTATAACTCCAGTTCTCAAGGGTCGCTGATAAGCAGGGATATCCTGGCCTATCGGGGACCCTTGAGATCTGGAGGTGGCCTACCCCTGGGGTAGAGCACCTGAAGGGGAAATGAACACATCTCTGCTATGGATGGGATTACTCACAAAATGTGATTGCAGACTTATCATATAACACCGATCACTCTGTTGGGCAACTCAAGCATGAACAGCGCAATTAATAAATAAAAATATAGATTTATTTTCTACACGTTCTCTCAATGTCGCAAATGATTTATTCTTTGATGCTCGGGAAATATGACCATCGTGGACGTGAAGGGGGTAAAGTCTGGCTTCACCCTTCACAGGAGGCCGCCATCTTTAATTTGTGACATTTAATGTCTGGTTATGACATTGAAGAGCCAACTTGTCAGAGATGGATGTAAAATGAAGTCTTCCCCCAATCTTCTACTTTTCTTGGATCAGCACAAACCTGTCTCCTTCACCTGCAGTAGTGAGAATGAGAAGTCGGGTGGATTGGTTCGGAATCTCCGCTTACTTCAGCCTCTCAGCCTCATGATGTCATTCAGACATGTATCAAAGTTGGCCGCTTCCTGCATCGGAAGCTTTCAGATGTTCTTGCGGTGTGCGCTTCTCCTGCCTTCTCCTTCCTCAAGCGCTCCTCCCCTCTGCTCTCTCGAGGGGCTCACCGGCCTCCATTATCACCTCCATTAGCTCTGTAAAGTCGCCGTCGGCTAGGCTGATCCCAGAGTCTTTGGGGGACGGGCACTGAGTACCCTGCTGCTCCTTGGTTCCGCCCTCGGCCTGCCGCTGGAGAGCGGGGGATGCGTGACATGCCCGCTGCAGGACTGGGGAGGTGATGGGGGAGAATGAGAAGATGGGGCGAGGGGTCCTTTGCCCGGGGGTGTGCAGGGCATCGGGTGACGCCAGTGCCAGGTTCCCCAGGAGTAACGCAGAGACACGCTGGTGTTTGCCACCCCTCCTGGGGAACTGCACAGGACTCTGCACATCTGAAGGTCGCTCAGGGTGCAGGGTGGTGGCACTTGTGCATCCCGAGACCCCATCACTATTACCCACAATCCCCTCCTCTGCACTCTCAGTGGGCCACACAAAGCAATCCTTGGGTCCAAGAGATAGGGTTGGCGATTCTTCCGCCGTCTCGCCCGCTAGTGTTTTCTTCCTCGGCCAGCGTGGGGGGCAGAGAGTTGGGGTCCCATGGACGGAAAAGCGTGCGGGACAGACAGCAGGAATCCCATTGAGTGGAGTCTGGGGGGCGCTGTAGAACCCTGGCCTCTCGTAGTAGGGGGTGGACATGAAGACGTTGAGGTCTCGCAGTGCTTCCCCGCCTCTGTAGTTACCGACGTCCCGGTGAATGCAGTGAGGGAGTCCGGGAGAGCCTCTATTCCTCCTCCTCATCAGTAGGCTCAGGCGTGAGGTAGAGCGTGGAGGGCTTGGGCAGTGAACCCCCAGGAAGCGTCCGAGGGGTCCCAGGAGTGGGGTGGAGTGATTGGCCTCCTCGTTTTCATTGATCTGCTCCAGAGGCTGGAATTCCAGGTCTTCTTTCTGCAGGCTGCGGGGGGGAAGGGATGTGACATCACTCACTGCATTGTACACATAGACTAGACAACGCTGTGTTCATGGCCCTATAGACATATATAATTATTCACTATGGTACTAGTATGACATCACTGTGATATCATTTAGTACATTGTATGGTCAAATTGGACAGTGCTATGTAAGTGGCGTTTGATAAGAATACCATGATAATCACTGACCTCATACTAGTCTATGGAGATACTCAGCCTCATTATACTGTGCAGCATGTTCATTATCGAGTGTGAAAGCATATAGAGATACTCCGTTTCATTACACCATGAAGCATGTTTATTATAAGAGCTGGAAATCTGTAGAGATACTCAGCATCATTATACAGTGCAGCATGTTCATTATCAGTGGCTGGATTTGTACAGAAGATACTCGGGGGCATTATACAGTGTCGCTGTGTTGTTGAGGTAATGGATAGTGTACATTCTAACCCAGGGGTCTGCAACCTCTCAAGGAAGAAGAGCCCTTTTATAAAAAATGTCTTTCTCCAAAATATTCCGAGAGCCACAACACATGCATGAATACTACACCCCGCGAACACATACATATACTGTACACACGCTAATAGGTATTTACTGTATAAGCATTAACATACAACACATGCATGAATACTACACCCCCGCGAACACATACATATACTGTACACACGCTAATAGGTATTTACTGTATAAGCATAAACATACAACACATGCATGAATATTACACCCCCACACACACACATAAATATACTGTACACACGCTAATAGGTATTTACTGTATAAGCATTAACATACAACACATGCATGAATATTACACTCCCGCAAACACATACATATACTGTACACACGCTAATAGGTATTTACTGTATAAGCATTAACATACAACACATGCATGAATATTACACGCCCGCAAACACATACATATACTGTACACACGCTAATAGGTATTTACTGTATAAGCATTAACATACAACACATGCATGAATATTACACCCCCACACACACACATACATATACTGTACACACGCTAATAGGTATTTACTGTATAAGCATTAAAATACAACACATGCATGAATATTACACCCCCACACACACATACATATACTGTACACACGCTAATAGGTATTTACTGTATAAGCATTAACATACAACAACATATGTGGGGGAATAAAATGCATCTCACAATAATAAGTCTCTTTAGTTTTTTTTCATTGTTTTTCTGTGCAAAACAGTTATTTACAAATTCCCAATCCCCCCCCCCGCCCCCCTCCAAAAAGCCCCCACCTACACGACCGCCCCCCCCAAATACACACACACATACACACTTACATTGGGCCTCTCCCTCACTTTCCTGCTGGTGGCTGTGGGGCGGGGGGGGGGACCCTCTGCAGGTTGCCGACCCCCAACTGCTGTTTCTCTTCCTCACTATCCTGCCAGTGGCTGCGGTAGGGCCGGCCTGATCGGGCCTCTTGTTGCCGCCGGGCCCGATGTCTCCCCAGCTGCTGGTCTGCCTCTCTTCCGTACTGTCCCACGCCGGACTCTGTGGCGTCGGCTCACGCCAGATGCTGCAACACGTACTTCCGGCGCTCACCGTCATGAGAGCCCGGTGTGGGACAGTACAGGAGAGAGGTAGGCCTGCAGCTGGGGAGACATCGGGCCAGCGGCAACAAGAGGCCCGACTAGTGCCGGCCCCCCGCAGCCACCGGCAGGATAGTGAGGGAAAGGGGCAGAAGCTGGGGGTCAGCCTACCCCTGTTCTAACCCCTTCCTGCTGTCAGAGCATGATGGATCTGTTCAGGGTTCATAATGGATGAGGTCCCAACGTAGAGTCTCCACCCTTACCTGATGTCAAAGGCAGAGCCCAGGAAGGACGGCCTACGGCTCTCTGCAGTGGACGCAGTGTATGGGGGCTGGGGGTCCAAATCGTTCCAGTATAGATCCTTTTCTAGGGGGGGCAGATCCTGGTGCATCTCATCCACAGCGAGCAGGGAGACCTGGGAGAGGAGGGGATTCCTAAAATCACCACCAATATCAGAAAAACACCCCACAAATCTGCAAGAGCAGGGACACTGGGAGAGAAGGGAGACGCCCCAAATTCTCAGGGAGAGTAGCAACCCCCCACATCAGTATGATTATCATTCTAGCATGCCAGGAATATCGACAGACATCTAAAAATCAAAAGGCTACAAGGAGAGTAGGTTGTCCCCCAAATGCCCTCTTTTACCTGAAGGTTCCTGTCGATTAACCAATTGGTCTCAAAGTCATCATCATCTTGTCCGAAAGGGTTAATTAGCTGCTCGGCTACCTGCAGAGAAACATGCACACGGGCCTGAGCTTCCTCGCCAACGACCTGTGCGGGGAGTGAGAGGGACACTGACCCCCCACCCCTCCCATACCTTTAACCATCCGGCGTAGAAGAAGAATTGCAGAAGGGTGAAGACCGGCACGTACAGGTCCAGTTCGTGCCCGTGGTATTCCTTCCGAGGGTCTAGGAACTGACGGCCGATAAGGCAGGCCAAGAAAAAGCTGTAGACAGCCACAGTGACCACCTGCAGGGAGAGGGGAGAACGGAAGGGAGTGGGGGTAAGGTGAGAGAGAGTTTGGGGAGAAGGGAGGCAGAAAGAGGATAGGGGGGAAGACATGGGGGGAAGGAACAAAGAGTGGGGAAAGAGGGTATAGAAATAGAAGGGGGGGGGATTGGAGGGGAGAGAGAAAGATGTAGGATGAGGGATGGGGAAAGTGTAGATGTTGTTAGGTACTGCAGCATAGATACACCAGCAGACCATACAATACCCCATCAGTATATGGTATCTCACCTGGGTGTACACCAGCGGGATGCTTATCCAGTCGTAGCCGTACAGTTTTCCACACTGTGTGCGTAGAGCATTCAACTCCTGACACAAAGGAGAGGTGACACTGTTATAAACACCAAAGATGACACCCACTTCATGATCTAACACCACACTCAAGTCAGATGCCACAAACGTCACGTTACGCTGAGTGTGAGACGTGCCACCATTACTTGATGTCGCAGTTGTCAGCAACGTGAAGAGTCGCCACAATATTCATTGAGGTCACATATGCCACCTGAACACTATGTACATACGCATTATATTGAGTCTCCCTGTGGCCCCTCACATTACCGATGATGGGCAGCACCACGTTATCTATAGTGGCACATACATACACTGTCCAGTGCTTTCTGCTGTGGCATTCATATATACAAACTCCCCGTGACCCCTTCTGTGGCACACTATCCTGTCTCACACATTCTCCCCCATGGACCGTTCCATGACACACATTTTCCCCCCGTGGACTGTTCCGTGGCACGCACTCTCCCCATAGGATCCCGCCCCCTTCGGTGGCGCGCACACACTCCTATCTCCTTTCTTCCGTCGCTGCTCACTTTGAGGATGAGCTGTAGCACCACATTGTCACGGATTCGTCCCTCGCTCCGAGCAGTCACTGCCAGATTCGCAAACCAGACACACGGGACCCAGTACTTATTGTGGGAAGAAACCAGGCTGTCAAACTTCAGGCGCTCTGCGGGCGTCATGAAACCTGCGAGCAGAGATAGGGGACACTAACACCTTGTGGGCCGAGATAGGCGGCATTAACACCCTGCTGGCACAGAGAGGAGGTGGCATTAAACCTGCAGTCAGAGATAGGGGGCACTAGCACCCTGGTGGCACAGAATGAAGGTGGTATGAGACCTGCAGGCTAAAACTGCGGGCAGAGAAAGGAGGTTTCATGAGACGTGCGGGCAGAGACAGGTGGCACAGAAAAAGATGGGTGAGGGTGACAGTTCTGGGTTGTGCAGCAGTCTTGGTCTCACACAAGTTACCCCTGGCCCCTGCTCAATAATTGTTACCACTGACACATGCCCCCTTATTGTCTCCTGCCCCCCTCCCACCCCCATTGTTACCTCTGTCATCTAGCCCCTCTTTCATACCCCTGGCTCCTGCCCCCTCCACTGACCGGCGGTCACGACATGCTGCAGGGTGGGGAACCTCTTGTAGGCGGCGGTGCTGACGGAGCGTAGGATCAGCACCCCGGACAGGTTAGCATAACGCATGAGCGTCCTCCGCAGCAGCCTCCCGCGCTCGTCCGCGCCATGCACGTTACTAGACACCAGGCACATGAGGCGGTCCGGCCAGGGCACACTCTCGTACTGTCCCCACCAGCGAGAGACCACCAGAGTCACGTAGAAACCTAAGGGGGGAGGGGAGGATGTAATCTGACTGTAATTACTCCCCTAACCTATATGTACCTACCCTCTCCCACTGGGATATATCTCCCTCTGGGGGCAATAAACCCCTGATGGCATAGCCCCTGTATATAATACCTCTCCTGTCTGATGGCCTCATGCCCTTCCTTTATAAGATACCCGCCTATATAACCACCACAAAAAATACACACCCCTGACTTGGATATATTCCCTTGTCCTGTATGTGAGTCAGACTGCTCTGTGTGTATAAGTGTATGTGTGCAGGGCCACCAACAGGGTGGGTCTGCCGGGGTTGGCGCCCCGGGCCCGGTAAGTCAGGGGGCCCAGCCGCCCGGGCCCCCTGCGTGGCCATGTCATAACAAAACGCGGTGGCAGGTCTCTCTGATGTCAGCACCGGAAGTCAGCTGTGCTACGCTTCTGGCGCGTGTCAGCATCAGACACCTCATGGGACAGACTGCAGGAGAAGCCTGCAGCGGGGGAGAGCTGGGGGCGATGGCAACGGCTGTGACCTACTGCCATCTGTCATCTCCCCCCCCCCTCAAGCCATCCTGCAGCCACCGGCCTACCGTCCCCCCCCCCCCCCCACTCCCCGTAGCAACGGCACCTCCGTCACAGCCACCGGCCCTCCCGCAGCTATGCCCCCCCTTTAGTAGGCAACGCCCCCCCCTTCACAGCCACCAGCCCCCCGCAGCACTGGCCCTCCCCGTAGCAGCCACCGCCCCCCCCCGTAACAGCCACCGGCCCTATCGCAGCTATGCCCCCGCTTTAGTAGGCAACGCCCCCCCCCCTTCGCAGCCACCAGCCCCCCGCAGCACTGGCCATCCCCGTAGCAGCCACCGCCCCCCCCCACCCCGTAGCAGCCACCGGCTTCACGCAGCAGCCACCAGGCCCCCCTCTTTGCAGCCACTGCCCGCCCTTTCACAGCCACCGGCCCACCACCCATCCCGCAGCCACCGGACCCCCCGGCGTGTGTGTTTGTATCTGAGTCAGACTGATCTGTGTGTAACAGTGTGTGTATATCTGAGTCAGACTGATCTGTGTGTAACAGTGTGTGTATATCTGAGTCAGACTGATCTGTGTGTAACAGTGTGTGTATATCTGAGTCAGTCTGCTCTGTGTGTAACAGTGTGTGTGTATCTGAGTCAGTCTGCTCTGTGTGTAACAGTGTGTGTGTATCTGAGTCAGTCTGTGCTGTGTCTATCAGTGCATGTACTGTATGTGTCTTTCTAAGTCAGTCAGCTCTGTGTGTATCAGTGTGTGTGTGTGTGTGTGTATCTGTGTCAGACCAGTCTGTGCGTAACAGTGTATGTGTGTATCTGAGTCAGTCTGCGCTGAGTGTATCAGTGTATTTGTGTGTGTGTATCTGAGTCAAACTGCTCTGAGTGTATCAGTGTATTTATGTGAGTATCTGAGTCAGTCTGCTCTATGTGTATCAGTGTATGTGTGTGTGTCTCTGAGCCAGTCTGCTCTGTGTATCAGTGTGTGTGTGTATCTGAGTCAGTCTGCTCTGTGTGTATGTATCCATGTCATTATGCTCTGTTTATTAGCGTATATGAGTCTGTTTGCTCTGCGTGTGTGTGTCTGTGTCAGTGTGCTCTGTGTGTATCAGCGTATATGAGTCTGTTTGCTCTGCGTGTGTGTGTCTGTGTCAGTGTGCTCTGTGTGTATCAGCGTATATGAGTCTGTCTGCTCTGTGTGTGTGTGTGTGTGTCTGTGTCAGTGTGCTCTGTGTGTATCAGCGTATATGAGTCTGTCTGCTCTGTGTGTGTGTGCTCTGTGTGTATCAGGGTGTGTATCACAATATCTCATATATAATATGCCCAGGACATATATGAAAACGGCAGTGGATATTCACAGTTGAGTGCAAATAGCCGCACGGCTATTCACAGTTGCGACTATTTGCACTCAACTGTGAATAGCTGTGCGGCTATTTGCACTCAACTGTGAATATCCACTGCCCATGAAAACGAGAGGTAACTCTCAATGTATTACTTCCTGATAACACCTTTTTATAAATAAATAAAAATAAATATTTGAGTCGGCCTGCTCTGTGTATCAGTGTGTGTGTGTGTCTGAGTTAGTCTGCTCTGTGTATCAGTGTGTGTGTGTGTGTGTGTGTGTATCTGAGTCGGTCTGCTCTGTTGTATCAGTGTGTGTGTGACTGAGTTAGTCTGCTCTGTGTATCAGTGTGTGTGTGTGTATCTGAGTTAGTCTGCTCTGTGTATCAGTGTGTGTATCTGAGTCGGTCTGCTCTGTGTATCAGTGTGTGTGTGTGTGTGTGTGTATGTATCTGAGTTAGTCTGCTCTGTGGATCAGTGTGTGTGTGTGTATCTGAGTTAGTCTGCTTGTTAGTTACATGTAGGTATCTATACACAAGTCTTTAAATAAGAGTACATGCATGTACAAGTATATGTCTGTCTTCCCTCCCCCTGCCCACCCCATACCCAGTACGAATGACACAGGGATCAGCTCTGCGTAGTTGTTACAATACAACACCAGCTTCTCAAAGTAAGTCCTCTGCTGCTCACTGAGGAGAAGCCTGCAGCACAAACAGAGAGTGGTCACTGACATACAGGGGGTGTGCACAGAGGGGGTTACTGACATACAGTAGGTAGCTGTGTGTGTGTCAGTGTGCTGTGTGGTAGATAGCTGTGTGTCAGTGTGCTGTGTGGTAGGTAGCTGTGTGTCAGTGTGCTGTGTGTCAGTGTGCTGTGTGGTAGGTAGCTGTGTGGTAGGTAGCTGTGTGTCAGTGTGCTGTGTGGTAGGTAGATGTGTGGTAGGTAGCTGTGTGTCAGTGTGCTCTGTGGTAGGTAGCTGTGTGTCAGTGTGCTGTGTGGTAGGTAGCTGTGTGTCAGTGTGCTGTGTGGTATGTAGCTGTGTGTCAGTGTGCTGTGTGGTAGGTAGCTGTGTGTCAGTGTGCTGTGTGGTATGTAGCTGTGTGCCAGTGTGCTGTGTGGTATGTAGCTGTGTGCCAGTGTGCTGTGTGGTATGTAGCTGTGTGGTATGTAGCTGTGTGCCAGTGTGCTGTGTGGTAGATAGCTGTGTGGTATGTAGCTGTGTGTCAGTGTGCCGTGTGGTATGTAGCTGTGTGTCAGTGTGCTCTGTGGTATGTAGCTGTGTGTCAGTGTGCTGTGTGCTGTGTGGTATGTAGCTGTGTGTCTGTGTGCTGTGTGGTATGTAGCTGTGTGTCAGTGTGCTGTGTGGTATGTAGCTGTGTGTCAGTGTGCTGTGTGGTATGTAGCTGTGTGTCAGTGTGCTGTGTGGTATGTAGCTGTGTGCCAGTGTGCTGTGTGGTAGGTATCTGTGTGGTATGTAGCTGTGTGTCAGTGTGCTGTGTGGTAGATAGCTGTGTGGTATGTAGCTGTGTGTCAGTGTGCTGTGTGGTAGATAGCTGTGTGGTATGTAGCTGTGTGTCAGTGTGCTGTGTGGTAGATAGCTGTGTGGTATGTAGCTGTGTGTCAGTGTGCTGTGTGGTATGTAGCTGTGTGCCAGTGTGCCGTGTGGTATGTAGCTGTGTGTCAGTGTGCTGTGTGGTATATAGCTGTGTGTCAGTGTGCTGTGTGCTGTGTGGTATGTAGCTGTGTGCCAGTGTGCCGTGTGGTATGTAGCTGTGTGCCAGTGTGCTGTGTGGTAGGTAGCTGTGTGTCAGTGTGCTCTGTGGTATGTAGCTGTGTGCCAGTGTGCTCTGTGGTATGTAGCTGTGTGTCAGTGTGCTGTGTGGTAGATAGCTGTGTGTCAGTGTGCTGTGTGGTAGGTAGCTGTGTGTCAGTGTGCTGTGTGTCAGTGTGCTGTGTGGTAGGTAGCTGTGTGGTAGGTAGCTGTGTGTCAGTGTGCTGTGTGGTAGGTAGATGTGTGGTAGGTAGCTGTGTGTCAGTGTGCTCTGTGGTAGGTAGCTGTGTGTCAGTGTGCTGTGTGGTAGGTAGCTGTGTGTCAGTGTGCTGTGTGGTATGTAGCTGTGTGTCAGTGTGCTGTGTGGTAGGTAGCTGTGTGCCAGTGTGCTGTGTGGTATGTAGCTGTGTGCCAGTGTGCTGTGTGGTATGTAGCTGTGTGGTATGTAGCTGTGTGCCAGTGTGCTGTGTGGTAGATAGCTGTGTGGTATGTAGCTGTGTGTCAGTGTGCCGTGTGGTATGTAGCTGTGTGTCAGTGTGCTCTGTGGTATGTAGCTGTGTGTCAGTGTGCTGTGTGCTGTGTGGTATGTAGCTGTGTGTCTGTGTGCTGTGTGGTATGTAGCTGTGTGTCAGTGTGCTGTGTGGTATGTAGCTGTGTGTCAGTGTGCTGTGTGGTATGTAGCTGTGTGTCAGTGTGCTGTGTGGTATGTAGCTGTGTGCCAGTGTGCTGTGTGGTAGGTATCTGTGTGGTATGTAGCTGTGTGTCAGTGTGCTGTGTGGTAGATAGCTGTGTGGTATGTAGCTGTGTGTCAGTGTGCTGTGTGGTAGATAGCTGTGTGGTATGTAGCTGTGTGTCAGTGTGCTGTGTGGTAGATAGCTGTGTGGTATGTAGCTGTGTGTCAGTGTGCTGTGTGGTATGTAGCTGTGTGCCAGTGTGCCGTGTGGTATGTAGCTGTGTGTCAGTGTGCTGTGTGGTATATAGCTGTGTGTCAGTGTGCTGTGTGCTGTGTGGTATGTAGCTGTGTGCCAGTGTGCCGTGTGGTATGTAGCTGTGTGCCAGTGTGCTGTGTGGTAGGTAGCTGTGTGTCAGTGTGCTCTGTGGTATGTAGCTGTGTGCCAGTGTGCTCTGTGGTATGTAGCTGTGTGTCAGTGTGCTCTGTGGTATGTAGCTGTGTGTCAGTGTGCTGTGTGCTGTGTGGTATGTAGCTGTGTGTCAGTGTGCTGTGTGCTGTGTGGTATGTAGCTGTGTGCCAGTGTGCCGTGTGGTATGTAGCTGTGTGTCAGTGTGCTCTGTGGTATGTAGCTGTGTGTCAGTGTGCTGTGTGCTGTGTGGTATGTAGCTGTGTGTCAGTGTGCTGTGTGCTGTGTGGTATGTAGCTGTGTGTCAGTGTGCTGTGTGCTGTGTGGTATGTAGCTGTGTGTCAGTGTGCTGTGTGGTATGTAGCTGTGTGTCAGTGTGCTGTGTGGTATGTAGCTGTGTGCCAGTGTGCTGTGTGGTATGTAGCTGTGTGCCAGTGTGCTGTGTGGTAGATAGCTGTGTGGTATGTAGCTGTGTGCCAGTGTGCTGTGTGGTAGATAGCTGTGTGGTATGTAGCTGTGTGTCAGTGTGCCGTGTGGTATGTAGCTGTGTGTCAGTGTGCTCTGTGGTATGTAGCTGTGTGTCAGTGTGCTGTGTGCTGTGTGGTATGTAGCTGTGTGTCTGTGTGCTGTGTGGTATGTAGCTGTGTGTCAGTGTGCTGTGTGGTATGTAGCTGTGTGTCAGTGTGCTGTGTGGTATGTAGCTGTGTGTCAGTGTGCTGTGTGGTATGTAGCTGTGTGCCAGTGTGCTGTGTGGTAGGTATCTGTGTGGTATGTAGCTGTGTGTCAGTGTGCTGTGTGGTAGATAGCTGTGTGGTATGTAGCTGTGTGTCAGTGTGCTGTGTGGTAGATAGCTGTGTGGTATGTAGCTGTGTGTCAGTGTGCTGTGTGGTAGATAGCTGTGTGGTATGTAGCTGTGTGTCAGTGTGCTGTGTGGTATGTAGCTGTGTGTCAGTGTGCTGTGTGGTAGATAGCTGTGTGTCAGTGTGCTGTGTGTCAGTGTGCCGTGTGGTATGTAGCTGTGTGCCAGTGTGCTGTGTGGTATGTAGCTGTGTGTCAGTGTGCTGTGTGGTAGATAGCCGTGTGGTATGTAGCTGTGTGCCAGTGTGCTGTGTGGTAGATAGCTGTGTGGTATGTAGCTGTGTGTCAGTGTGCTGTGTGGTATGTAGCTGTGTGTCAGTGTGCTGTGTGGTAGATAGCTGTGTGGCATGTAGCTGTGTGTCAGTGTGCTGTGTGGTAGATAGCTGTGTGGTAGGTAGCTGTGTGTCAGTGTGCCGTGTGGTATGTAGGTGTTTGCCAGTGTGCTGTGTGGTATGTAGGTGTGTGCCAGTGTGCTGTGTGGTATGTAGCTGTGTGCCAGTGTGCTGTGTGCTGTGTGGTATGTAGGTGTGTGCCAGTGTGCTGTGTGCTGTGTGGTATGTAGCTGTGTGCCAGTGTGCTGTGTGCTGTGTGGTATGTAGCTGTGTGCCAGTGTGCCGTGTGGTATGTAGCTGTGTGTCAGTGTGCTGTGTGGTAGATAGCTGTGTGTCAGTGTGCTGTGTGGTATGTAGCTGTGTGTCAGTGTGCTGTGTGGTAGGTAGCTGTGTGGTATGTAGCTGTGTGTCAGTGTGCTGTGTGGTAGATAGCTGTGTGGTATGTAGCTGTGAGTCAGTGTGCTGTGTGGTAGATAGCTGTGTGTCAGTGTGCTGTGTGGTATGTAGCTGTGTGTCAGTGTGCTGTGTGGTAGGTAGCTGTGTGGTATGTAGCTGTGTGTCAGTGTGCTGTGTGGTAGATAGCTGTGTGGTATGTAGCTGTGTGTCAGTGTGCTGTGTGGTAGATAGCTGTGTGGTATGTAGCTGTGTGTCAGTGTGCTGTGTGGTAGATAGCTGTGTGGTATGTAGCTGTGTGTCAGTGTGCTGTGGTATGTAGCTGTGTGTCAGTGTGCTGTGTGGTAGATAGCTGTGTGTCAGTGTGCTGTGTGGTATGTAGCTGTGTGTCAGTGTGCTGTGTGGTAGGTAGCTGTGTGGTATGTAGCTGTGTGTCAGTGTGCTGTGTGGTAGATAGCTGTGTGGTATGTAGCTGTGTGTCAGTGTGCTGTGTGGTAGATAGCTGTGTGGTATGTAGCTGTGTGTCAGTGTGCTGTGTGGTAGGTAGCTGTGTGTCAGTGTGCTGTGTGGTAGGTAGCTGTGTGTCAGTGTGCTGTGTGGTAGGTAGCTGTGTGTCAGTGTGCTGTGTGGTATGTAGCTGTGTGTCAGTGTGCTGTGTGGTATGTAGCTGTGTGTCAGTGTGCTGTGTGGTAGGTAGCTGTGTGGTATGTAGCTGTGTGTCAGTGTGCTGTGTGGTAGATAGCTGTGTGGTATGTAGCTGTGTGTCAGTGTGCTGTGTGGTAGATAGCTGTGTGGTATGTAGCTGTGTGTCAGTGTGCTGTGTGGTAGATAGCTGTGTGGTATGTAGCTGTGAGTCAGTGTGCTGTGTGGTAGATAGCTGTGTGTCAGTGTGCTGTGTGGTATGTAGCTGTGTGTCAGTGTGCTGTGTGGTAGGTAGCTGTGTGGTATGTAGCTGTGTGTCAGTGTGCTGTGTGGTAGATAGCTGTGTGGTATGTAGCTGTGTGTCAGTGTGCTGTGTGGTAGATAGCTGTGTGGTATGTAGCTGTGTGTCAGTGTGCGGTGTGGTAGATAGCTGTGTGGTATGTAGCTGTGTGTCAGTGTGCTGTGTGGTATGTAGCTGTGTGTCAGTGTGCTGTGTGGTAGATAGCTGTGTGTCAGTGTGCTGTGTGGTATGTAGCTGTGTGTCAGTGTGCTGTGTGGTAGGTAGCTGTGTGGTATGTAGCTGTGTGTCAGTGTGCTGTGTGGTAGATAGCTGTGTGGTATGTAGCTGTGTGTCAGTGTGCTGTGTGGTAGATAGCTGTGTGGTATGTAGCTGTGTGTCAGTGTGCTGTGTGGTAGGTAGCTGTGTGTCAGTGTGCTGTGTGGTAGGTAGCTGTGTGGTAGGTAGCTGTGTGTCAGTGTGCTGTGTGGTATGTAGCTGTGTGTCAGTGTGCAGTGTGCTGTGTGGTAGATAGCTGTGTGGTATGTAGCTGTGTGTCAGTGTGCTGTGTGGTAGATAGCTGTGTGGTATGTAGCTGTGTGTCAGTGTGCTGTGTGGTAGGTAGCTGTGTGTCAGTGTGCTGTGTGGTAGGTAGCTGTGTGGTAGGTAGCTGTGTGTCAGTGTGCTGTGTGGTATGTAGCTGTGTGTCAGTGTGATGTGTGGTATGTAGCTGCGCACAGGGCAGGTGCAAGGGTATTAGGCACCGTAGCCAAACCCCACCTCCCCCCAATTAACTTAAAAAATGTAATATTGTGCATTAGCAGGAATAAGAATTCTGCATTTATAATTACATATTTATTTGACATTAAAAAAGGGAAATATGATACTGATTGTACATTCCCATTGTACTGGGGAGGGGCGTATAGTACTGTGTCACTGTGTCACCGTGTGGTATGTTGTGTCACTGTGTGGTATGTTGTGTCACTGTGATATGTTTTGTCACTGTGTGGTATGTTTTGTCACTGTGTGGTATGTTTTGTCACTGTGTGGTATGTTGTGTCACTGTGTGGTATGTTGTGCCTCTGTGTGGTATGTTGTGTCACTGTGTGGTATGTTGTGTTACTGTGTGGTATGTTTTGTCACTGTGTGGTATGTTTTGTGACTGTGTGGTATGTTGTGTCACTGTGTGGTATGTTGTGTCACTGTGTGGTATGTTGTATCACTGTGTGGTATGTTGTGTCACTGTGTGGTATGTTGTATCACTGTGTGGTATGTTGTGCCTCTGTGTGGTATGTTGTGTCACTGTGTGGTATGTTGTATCACTGTGTGGTATGTTGTGTCACTGTGTGGTATGTTGTGTCACTGTGTGGTATGTTGTGTCACTGTGTGGTATGTTGTGTCACTGTGGTATGTTGTGTTACGGTGTGGTATGTTGTGTCACTGTGTGGTATGTTGTGTCACTGTGTGGTATGTTGTGTCACTGTGGTATGTTGTGTTACAGTGTGGTATGTTGTGTCACTGTGTGGTATGTTGTGTCACTGTGTGGTATGTTGTGTTACGGTGTGGTATGTTGTGTTACGGTGTGGTATGTTGTGTCACTGTGTGGTATGTTGTGCCACTGTGGTATGTTGTGTTACGGTGTGGTATGTTGTGTCACTGTGTGGTCAGACAGGTACCTGTAAGTTGCGCTGATGATGAAGTACAAGCCGATGAAGATGAGGAATTCCTGGTATAACAGTTTGTAGATGCTGCCACGCCAACGCAGGAGCAACCGGGAGAAGGTGCCCAGCCTGGCATCCGCCACACGGTTACTGTATGTCACCGTCATGGGCACACGTGTGTATAGGATCAGTCACCGCTTGGACATAGGGACAAAGAGAGCATGAGAGGTATGTGATACTTATGTATTAGGAGGAGGCGAGAGGTATGTGTCCCTTATGTCTGTCTATTAGTAGTGAGTGAGAGGTATGTGTCCCTTATGTCTGTCTATTAGTAGTGAGTGAGAGGTATGTGTCCCTTATGTCTGTCTATTAGTAGTGAGTGAGAGGTATGTGTCCCTTATGTCTGTCTATTAGTAGTGAGTGAGAGGTATGTGTCCCTTATGTCTGTCTATTAGTAGTGAGTGAGAGGTATGTGTCCCTTATGTCTGTCTATTAGTAGTGAGTGAGAGGTATGTGTCCCTTATGTCTGTCTATTAGTAGTGAGTGAGAGGTATGTGTCCCTTATGTCTGTCTATTAGTAGTGGGTGAGAGGTATGTGTCCCTTATGTCTGTCTATTAGTAGTGAGTGAGAGGTATGTGTCCCTTATGTCTGTCTATTAGTAGTGAGTGAGAGGTATGTGTCCCTTATGTCTGTCTATTAGTAGTGAGTGAGAGGTATGTGTCCCTTATGTCTGTCTATTAGTAGTGAGTGAGAGGTATGTGTCCCTGGTTAGGAGGTGAGAGGTAAGTGTCCCTGACCTCTGTGTATTAGGAGGAGGTAAAAGGTATGTGTCCTTAATGTCTGTGTAGTAGGTGGGGGTGAGAGGTATGTGTCCCTAATATCTGGGTATTAGGATGGGGTGAGATATATGTTACTTAGCTACATGGTAGATTAGGTTGAATAAAGACATATGTCCATTGAGTTCTCCTTAAATTTAGCTGACTGAGATACTCATCCTTTTGCTGTTTGTCCACTTAATCCAGAGGAAGACAAAAAAAAAACCCCCAGGGAAACAATATAAACTCCTTCCTGACTCCAGTAATAGAAATCAGATGTGCCCCTGGATCAACATCCTTCCTATATTTAATGTACTTGCTATATCCCCGAATACCTTCCCTTTCTAAAGAGATGTGTAATCTTTTCTTAAAGATATCTTCTGTATCTGCCATCACAGTCTCCGCCGGTTGTAAATTGTAACTGCCCTTACTGTGAAGAGTCCTTTCCTTTGTTGCTGGTGAGATCTCCTTTCCTCCAATCTCAAGGGATGACCCCGTGTCCTTTGTACTGCCCTTGGGATGAATAGTTCCCTCGAAATTCCTTGTAGTGACCTTGAATATATTTGTATATATCGCCTCTTAGATACCTCATTTCGCATATAAACACAACTTAATATGTATAGCCTTTCCTCATAAGTCAGACCTTCCAGACCCTTTTTAATTTGGTAACTTCTTTTTCTTTCTACCCTTTTCAGCTCAATAACGTATTTTTTTTAAGGAGCAGGGCCTAATACTGTACTCCATATTCAAGGTGTGCTCCTACAAACGTATACAGTGGCAAAATGATGCGTTCTTCCCTCCCATCCATACCCCATTTTAAGGATGATAATATCCTATTAGCCTTTCCAGCTGCTGCCTGGCATTCAGCACTATTGCTTAGTTTATTGTCTAGAACAAGATTGGTCAGACCGCTGGCCATGGATATAGTCCTCTTATAATTAAATTGTATAAGTACAAAAACAAAGGTGCATAGGAGGTACATATAATATACCCAGTACTGATCCAAGTAGGACCAAAAAGATCCTTCAAAAAGTTGAGCTCAATGTAATTGCATAGATATACAGGACAACAATGGTCCAGCAGATAGTTTGTCTGTCGAATTGACATCAGGATCAGTAGTTAAAATAAAACAATACATTTGATTATTTATTTATTTATTTATAAAATATTTTACCAGGAAGTAATACATTGAGAGTTACCTCTCGTTTTCAAGTATGTCCTGGGATTACATCCAGGAATAAAGTAACAATGTGATAGTAACTATGTACACATATATAATAAAATCCCCGTAGTGGAGTGGAATAGTGGATAGAATGTAGATTAGACTGTAAGCTCCTCGGGGCAGGGACTCCTCTTCCTTAATGTTACTTTTATGTCTGAAGCACTTATTCTCTATTATTTATATTATCTGTTATTTATTTGATTACCACGTGTATTACTACTGTGAAGCGCTCTGTACATTAATGGCGCTATATAAATAAAGACATACAATACAATGTAGGGCTCATATAATATGTTAGACCTGTCATAAATGCTTCCAATAGCGTGTCTACATGTATATACCCAAACTTCTACTCAGACATCTGAAATATACTCTTATAGTGTGTGGTCAATAAATATGTTGGTACTGGTATAATGATAACGAGCACAAGTTAAGCATTATACCAACATATTTATTGACCCCATACTATAAGGGTTTTCTTACGGGATCCAGGTATATAGTTTAATCATTGTTTTTGATCTGTATTGACCACTTTGGGCAGATCATCTTAGGTTTCTCACATTCCTACACTTTATATACTCTTTTATATCGCACTATTATCATTTTATGGGGTTTTCTACAACAAACACCTCTAATATACACACATGTATTGTAGTACCCTTCCTTTTGGTACTATTTACACAGAGTATGTCATATGGTACCCGGAGTCATGACGTCGCTGGGTCACATGTCAGCGCGTTGTCATGGCATCACGCTGCCACTTTGATGGAGGAGGGCTGCCACTTTGATGGAGGAGGGCTGCTCTTTTAGAGAGGCCCCTCTCTCTCCCCCGGCAATCACTTTCACTGCTGTGGGGAAGAGCGCGGGGCCTCTGTAACCGCTTGGGGGGGACATCACAAGTTGGGAGGGGAGGATCCTGACTCCCTTTGCCCCCCCCCCCAAGCTGGGGCCCCCGGGTGGTAGCTACACCACTTACCTGCCCATGATGCCAGTCTAGCCAAGTTCTTCACATAATTACCTCCCCCAGGGCACAAAATTATCTCCCCCCCATGTACATAACTCCCCACAACCAGGTACATAAGAATTCCTTCCCCGCCATACCTTCTCCCCCCAACCCCCTCTCTGACTCTCAGTGTACCATGGGGAGGGAGGATCAACAGGGGAGGGGGGGGGGGGGGTGCTCCCTTTATTTTTCCTGAGATTTCTGTGGGCGGCTCTGGCTGCCTGACACCGTATGAAAATCCTTTGCAAAATCTAAGTAGACCACATCAACTGCACTACCCAGGGCTACATTGCTACTTACCTCATCAAAGAAACTAAAAAGATTAGTTTGGCATGATCTATCCTTGAGAAATCCATGCTGACTGTTACTAATAATTTGGTTGTCCAAAAGGTATTCCTGAATATTATCCCGTACTAAACCTTCAGGTAACTTCCCCATTATTGAAGTCAGGCTTACAGGTCTGTAATTCCCTGGTTGTGATCTAGCTCCCTTTTTAAATATAGGCCACCATGCCTGCTTTACGTCAATCTGGTGGTACTGAGCCTGTGGAAATGGAGTCCTTGAATAATAAATATAACTGTTTGGCTATTACTGAACTTAACTCCATAAGAATCCTTCATTTTACAAAGCCGCCTATGTACTTTTTCCTGTGTTAACCAAATATTAGTTAATGTTGAGATGGTGGCTTTCTCTTGTTGTAATAATGGTATAAGATGAGAAAAGATAAGGTAGCGCTAAAACCAAAGCAATATCAAAAAAGAAAAAATGTTAAATAGAGAGATGTAAATGAAATCCCTAACTATTCACACATATGTAAATAGGGGGCGGCTGCCAAATTAAACACCGACCACCTGGTCAGGGAGATAACATAGAGAACAAATAAACCTGGCGCCTATGTGGATTCAAT
Source organism: Ascaphus truei (assembly GCF_040206685.1). Taxonomy (NCBI): domain Eukaryota; kingdom Metazoa; phylum Chordata; class Amphibia; order Anura; family Ascaphidae; genus Ascaphus; species Ascaphus truei. The sequence goes on along the minus strand of NC_134494.1, from coordinate 22,388,148 downwards.
TATACAAATCCCACAAAATTGAAATATAAAAATAAATATACAACCGTATAATGATGCTGAGCACAGGGTCCTTGGAAAATCCAATGATGATGGTATTGTTATGTTACCATGTACATGAAAAACATACATAGTGCAATGCAGTTTAGCAAAATACCTATGCTTGTTAGTAAAGAATAACAACCACAATATATCACACTACACAAACAGCTAAACTTCGTAGAAGCCTCAAAGATAAAAAAGGTGATAAATAACTGAATAAATGCTGGAACCGGTGTCGATCTCCTGACGAAGCACTACGTGCGAAACGCGTAGCGGTCACGTGAAGCTGCTCTGTGGATCTGCAGATTTTTGAGTTGGCGTCCGTGAGGGTGTCTCCGCATTGCAAGTGAGTGGATTTGGTCTGGACCCATATGTTACACTGTCCCATTGTATGTAGCTGACACTGGAGCTCCCCGGCTTCCCACCGTACGTGTTAAAAGGGCAATTGTTAGCTTAGTTTAGTTCATTTATTATTATTAGCTTCACTTTATTGTCTGTTGTGTTTATTTATTTATGAATTGTTATCTTTTGTATTTTACCGTATATGTTATACCTTAAGCCAGTGATTCCCAACCTTTTTTGTTTGGAGGAACCCTTGAAGTATTTCAAAAAATCTCGGGGAACCCCTATCTGGCTGACACATATTAGGTTCGACAGGGGTCAGTGACAACATTTCACACCTCATGAGCCACCTCTATTTCCCACCCTTTACCCATGTATTTCTCACTAACCCCCCCCCCCCTCCCGCCTCGCATGTATTTATCCCTTGCGTCTCACTTTTACTCTCTCTTTTCCTCACTCACTCCCTCCTGCCCCCCTCTCTTTTCTCACTCGCCCCTACCTTCCATCAATTACCCCACTCTCACTCAATCCACACTACAAAATATATACCAAAAACCACCACCCTCGGGGGCGGTGGGGGGGGTCTGTGGTCCATAAGAGGAACCCCTGAGACTGCTTCAAGGAGCCCCAGGGTTCCACAGAACCCTGGTTGGGAATCACTGCCTTAAGGGTTATAATTAAACAAGCATTAGTCTCTTAGTACACCTTTTCTGCCTTTTTTTCTCTTGTCACTCTTTCAGGGGGTGTGGAGTCCCTTCGGCAGGCGGCAGCCAGAGGGCCAACATCACACAGTGCAAGATACTCTAAAGACAGCTCCAGCGCAGAGCAACAGTGTTCTCTTCAGCTGTGTTTTTTATTCAGTTATTTATCACCTGTTTTATCTTTGAGGCTTCTACGAAGTTTAGCTGTTTGTGTAGTTATGTGATATATTGTGGTTGTTACTATTTTCTAACTAGCATAGGTATATATGGTTGTATATTTATTTTTTATATCAGTTTTGTGGGATTTATATCATTGAGTCAGCATAGGCGCCAGGTTTATTTATCCTCCTTGGTATATACAAAGTCAATGAATGTGTTTAATATCTCTGCCTTCCCCTTGTACCTAACAATTTGCCTGCCCATCTCACACTATAAAGGGTCCTATATTCTCTTTTCTTACCTTTGCGTTATTAATATACCTGGACTTTTAGGGTTGATTTTTCTTTCCATTGCAAGATTTTTTTTAGTTAACTTGATTGCCCTTTTGCAACTTTGGTAGCATTCCTTATCATTGTTATATGAAGCGTCTGTCCCTTCTGACTTCAATAATCTAAGGAGCAAACTCATACATACATCGAATCAGCTGTTCTGGACAAAATTCCCATTGACTTAGGGGTGGAACCACTCATCGGTGGGCCCCCCCGTGAAGGGAAAAAAAGTCCCCCCATCTCTTCCCTTCCTCCACTCCCCAGGGGCCCTACCTGTGCAGCGGGGCCTGCGGCGGAGGCGGAAGGAGCCCACCCAGGTGACAATTGCGGAAGTTGGGGCTGACTTCTGGTGGGGCCTAACTTCTGTGTTAGGACCGCCTGGGTGGGATCCCTCCGCTTCGGAGTAAGACCCACCCCGCTGCACAGGTAGAGCCCACGGGGGAGGGAAGAGAGAGTGGGCCCTGTAGAAATGCCGCAATGCTGTTCCGGCGGGTGGTAGTGTGGGCGGTTGGGCGCCTAAAAGTCGGGTGCAGTTGAACCAGCTGCACCTATGGTAGTTGCATCTCTGCCTTAAATGCCTCTTCCGCTCCATTTCTTCCCGTACCTGCTTATTTACCCACATTGGTTTAGATGTATTCCTTTACTATTTATTACCCAAGGGTATACACTGATTAGGGTTACCAGATGGCTTCTCCAAAAATACAGGACACAATGGTGAAAGGTGTGACGTGCTCGAGAAACACACCCACACCTCTCACCGCTCCATGCTGTTTCCTCCTCGCCTTGGCCCCACCCCCAGGGCTCTTGACACCTTCTCCTGATTGGCTGCTGCTGGCTAATGCAGCCAATCAGGATGGAAGAAGCTGCCTATCCCACTCGCAGTAACCCTGCTCTCACCCTGCTCAGGGAAAATCTTGCGGACCCCCAAGCCGACCAGGTCACTATGTCCAGAGAGGTAATACCATACACATATATGTCCAGTATTACCTCTAAGTGTTCAAAATACAGGACAGTCCGGTTCAATACAGAACACCTGAGAACCCTAACACTGATAAATGTACTCATCTATTAATGTTTTAATGATTACCCATTTATATTGCATATTTTTTCTTTCAAAAACATTTTCTCAATTTATTCCCTGTATTTTTCTCCTTAGTTGACTAAAATCTTCCTTTCTAAAAGTAAGTCTTTGTTGATCCCATATAATACAGTTTTTAATCAATTATTTCAAACAAGACCATGTTATGATCACTGATTCCCAAATGTTCCCTCAAAAGAATGTGTTATTATTTCTAAATTGTTTGATTATTTTATATTATTATTAATATATTATTTATTACGTTACTATTTCCAGTAATGCCTCTTTCCTGGTTGGTTTCTCAATAACTTGGGTTATGTAATTGTACTTTAGCACACCCCAAAACCCTTCCCTTAGTTGTACTGGTAATTTCAACAGTCCAGTTGTGGCCCGGATAATTAAAATCAACCATAATTAAAACATAGAGGTATAATGCGTGGTGCTAAGAACTGTATACACCTATAATGATAATGTTATGAAGATAATGAATCTTATATGAGGTCTGGGATATATTCTTGATTGGAGGGGGGTACTGGGTGTGGTATCCTAGTTGCTAAACCACCATAGATGGCTCTCAAATTGTCCAGGAACCCAAAAGCTAATGATCACCCCAATGAATAGTACCCTAATCCTTTTGTGGAATAATATGACCATGTAGCAAGCAAGAAAACTCACGAGTCTGCTGCAGCGTCCACGTTGATCCCACCAGACCTCTGGGTGCGCCTCCGTCCTTGGAGATGGATGCAGATAGAAGAGAGAAATGGCAGAGCACAACCGGAATCATCCGAACAAGAAATGAGGAGGAAAGTGCGTTATCCATAAAAAAATGTAATAGTAATGGAGGGAAAAAGGGCAAGGCATTACATGTTACATGTTTCGTGCTACACAGAGCACTTTATCAAGGCATAATAATGCCTTGATAAAGTGCTCTGTGTAGCACGAAACATGTTGGTAGGGTAATGCCTTGCCCTTTTTCCCTCCATGACTATTATTTTTTTTTATGGATAACGCACTTTCCTCCTCATTTCTTGTTCGGATGATTCCGGTTGTGCTCTGCCATTTCTCTCTCTTATCTGCATAATTAAAACATGACCGCGTTTTGCTGCCTTCTCTATTTGTAAAGGTATTTTGGCTTCCTCAATCTCACAAGTATGGCTTAACATATAAACATACTCCACCACCTCTTCTATTTGCCCGATCTCTCTTTAAAAGGGAATAACCTTCTAAATGAACTGCCCAGACATGAGTTATATCTCACCATGTTTCACTAATGCCAATCATATCATATTGCTCGTCTCTGGCTATTGTCTCACGCTCCTCAATTGTATCTGCCAGGCGTTTGCATTAGCAATTTAAGAAAAAAAAGAGAAAAACAGTGCATAGCAGAAAGAACCGAGAGGGCCAGGGTGCAAAATTAATGTTAAAAAGTATACACTTATTGATTAGCCATTAAAAGTCGGCACAAAGTTCCTCCAACGCGTTTCACGCCCGCATGGAGCTTTATCAAGCATGCACCTAAAGTGGTTGTCAGTCTGTGCTATTGTTTTGGATGTTCTCCTGTTTATCTGCTCCTGCCTTTCTCCTGCCTTGGAGTTTAGTCTTAAGAGGTTTTCTTGTATCAGTCTTTAATATGGGGGGCTCACTGCTTATTAAATTATCACTTGCCCGCACTCCACCCCTATGATGTCCCTGATTTCTCAGTATTAGGAAGAGGTGAGAAGTATGTGTGCCTGATGTGTCTGTATTAGGCGGTGAGAGGTATATGTCCCCAATGTCTGTATTAGGAGGGGTGAGAGGTATGTGTCCCCAATGTCTGTGTTTTCAGAGGGGTGAGAGGTATGTATCCATGATTTCTCTGTATTAGGAGGAGCCTAGAGGTATATGTCCCCAATGTCTGTGTATTATAAGCATGAGATGTGTGTCCCCCTTATTTCTCTGTATTATAAGGAGGTGAGAGGTATGTGTCCCTGATTTCTCTGTATTAGGAAGAGGTGAGAGGTATTTGTGCCTGATGTTTGTGTATAAGGAGGAGCTGAGAGGTATGTGCCCCTGATTTCTCTGTATTAGGAGCAGGTGAGACGTATGTGTCCCCAATGTCTGCGTATTAGCAGGAGTGAGACGTGTGTCCCTGATTTCTGTGTATTATGAGGAGGTGAGAGGTACCCCCACCCCCTGATTTCTCTGTATTAGGAGGGGTGAGACGTGTGTCCCTGATTTCTGTGTATTATGAGGAGGTGAGAGGTACCCCCACCCCCTGATTTCTCTGTATTAGGAGGGGTGAGACGTGTGTCCCTGATTTCTGTGTATTATGAGGAGGTGAGAGGTACCCCCACCCCCTGATTTCTCTGTATTAGGAGGGGTGAGACGTGTGTCCCTGATTTCTGTGTATTATGAGGAGGTGAGAGGTACCCCCCACCCCCTGATTTCTCTGTATTAGGAGGGGTGATACGTGAGTCCCTGATTTCTGTGTATTATGAGGAGGTGGGAGGTGTCCCGCCCTGATTTCTCTGTATTAGGAGGAGGTTAGAGGTATATGTCCCCAATGTCGGTGTATTAGAAGGTAGGGAGAGGTACATGAGAGGTAGGAGGAATTCATGTGTGCAGGGTGAATTTATTAAGGTTACTCACAGTTTTGGGGTCAGTCCCAGCTCAACGTCTCCCCCTCGTCTCTCCTCACCCCTTGAACTCCACACTGGGAATGACAGAGCCCCCTCTTGGGTCCTATGATGCCATAATCCCCCTCTCTCTGTATGAGCTTTGTTTTCCATTTAACCACCCCCGCCGGACCCCGTGGGCTTAGCGTGTGCAGCTCCTGGCACCGCGCTCTCTGCTCCAATATAAACTGTTTGATCTTTAAATCTTTTCCTGTTTGGACTTTCTTCAAGATTAATGGGAGCGGGATTACTAATAATAACAACCACATAGAGTGAGGCATAGGGTGACACCACAAGGAGCAGCCACATGAGGGCGCCAGAGACACAGGATGCACGCAATACCTATCCCGGGGGACAGTATGACAAGTGACATGTACACAGTGGTACCCTGTGCTTTAAAGATACCTTAAATATCATACACTTGAATGGGCTGGAAGACGCCTTATTTAATATGAAACTACAGATATGTTCTCCAGCACTCAAAAGAGTAGAGGACCAAAATGTGCATGTCCATGTTAAAATGGACAAGAAGACAAAAGTGACTCACTGTGAGTGCTCATTTGCATGTCATTACCCATAATCCCTGGCTGCAGTGGAAGCATTGCATGCTAAGGGGATAATGGGGAAAGACAGGTTTCTGGACCTGTCTGAGACATGTGAATGTGCTCACAAGTGATATTTTTTATTTGCTGGACACTATAGTAGTAGGAAAACTTTGACTTGAAAAAGTAGACAGAGTATGTCATATACAATAAAAAAATATTACCAAAAAACGGAGTATACCAAATAGGTAAATCGAGACTTAAAGACACAGGCAGAGGCACCAAAAGAGTTCTCTGGATCAGCCCTCCAAGCAAAATCAACAGGCGGTCTTCCCAGTTAGGTGTGAGAATCAAGTCTTAAAGAAAGAACTATGCACTTAACACACAAAAATCTGTTGTAGTATAATGTGTCCGGAAACGTGCTTTACTCAATACAAGGCCAAAGCATGGCTTATTAAAATGTAGTTTTTATATATTGTGATGCCCACACCACGTTGCAGTCTCTTTTAGTCCCAGATTAAGGCAGGAAACGTAGTATTTCTCTATATGGGGTTTATTTACAGGGATAAATAATACACTAACAGGCCCACCATGCCTTTAAGTCAAAACAAAATCATAAAATAAACACCTACTCCTCTTAGGAGACTAACTATACATGCAGCTTCAGCCCTTACTAACTGGATGGACAGCTAAACTGGTAACCACCCCAAACAGCTACTATTATAGCTGAACATATACAGTCTCTGAACACAACAATAAAGTGTTTCTCTTATCTGTTACTCCAAGGTTATGGAGCAGACGTCCCTGCTTCAGCATGGTCTTGCATCCTTCCTTCCTAGGGGAGCTCAGCCCCACGAGAGCTCAGAGAATCTCTCCTCTGTAAGTCCAATGTTAAGGATAGGACATCCCTGCACGGTCTTGCTTCCTTCCTTCCTCTTCCTGGGATTAAGACCCTGGAAGACCCCACGACCACCATCCAGCGGGTCTAGGGGACTGTGCCAGCTTTCCTTGCTGGGGAGAACTCTTCTCTGTCCCCCTTCTCTGGGAACAGCAGTTTCTCTCTCTGTGTAGTCACTTCCTGACTTTTAAAACTGTACGTGCAATCAGGAGTTCAGCCTGCTCAATTAGCCAGCAGCTGTTGCTGGTTTCTCTAGGGAGATTAACTCTCTGTACGCTGGAAAGTCCCATAGCTGTCCTATTCCAACACCTAGAGACAGTGATGGTATCACAATATAAATATATATTGCGTAGGTTACAGAAAAAGATTATTACAAGAATATACAGCTATAATAAATGCAGACAAGTTTCTTAAAATAAAAGGATCAACATAGCAGAATTGCCTATATGTTACCATGTCATAAGTTCTTCCCAGAGATGTCACTGGCGTAGAAAAGATGAAAATTCACGTGCCTGATCCCAAAGACACCTCTGTTGAATTTCTGATTTTCTTATCACACAAACCAACATGTACCACTAGATCCTCTTGCATTGAAACATACATAAAACCCACCCCTGTCATAAATCAAGTACTTGGTTGACATTTACGACTTGAAAAAAAAACATTGTTTTGCGATGTTTAAATGTGGTCTGAATATATAAAGGACTCATAACTTTGTGGCCATAACCCTTAGACACACGAGTCATATCAATAAGTTCAGGCAATTTTGCTTTGTAACAATACTAATTTTGACCAGCTTGCTCCTAAATTTGAGCGACAAATGAATATCTGTCCCTTGCCACCAACCAAACATGAAGGGTTTGGCCTTATTGCCAGTGGCAGATTTCCCATTAGGACCGGGCCCAGGGGGGCAACATTTTGGCGTGGCAAAAATGTCCGCCCCCCATATACTTTTGCTGCGCTCTCTGGCCTATCGAGCCTGATGGGAAGTCACTTAGCTGTTGCGGCCGCCTCCTTACCTGCCGCCCCCCTCCTCCTTCTGAACCACAGCGCCAAAGGACGCCGCAGACATCACCAATGTGACGTCATACAACGTTGTGTTGCATGGCAGCGTGACGTCGCAGGTCAAATGCCACGGCAACGCGACGCCGTGCGACGTCTTGTTGGTGATGTATGACGTTGCGGTTCAGGAAGAGCAGGGGGGGCTGCAGCAAGGAGGTGGCCACAACAGTTAAGTGCCTAGGGTTGGGGGATTTTCAAATCCACCGCTGCTTATTGCATCTGTCTAATTGCAACTGTTACAAATATCTATTCGTTATTCTTCAGAATAGATGTCACCCCATGATATCCTCATCTTTAATAAATGTACTCTTTTGTGGAATACCTTCTTAGCCACGCCCCCCTGAACACTTTCTGGTGTCAGGGAGGCCATATTGTATTCCCATCTCTGGCAAAGCAGATGCGGACTCAAGATAACCTCAATCCTATAAACCCAGTCCTGGCCTGACAGGCCATACAAACAATTGTTGTATTTTTAACACAAGCTGTAACCCCTGAAGTGCCAGATTGATTATTACTGTTCTCTTCTTAATATGAGCAACGGGGCTGGCTTACACACCAGTCCCGCACTCCCACGAATACCGCCTTCCCATGGCATGATGAACCGTCCATATCGTCTCAGCCAGGGGTCCACGTCCCTACTGGCTGTCTCTTTCTAGCTATCCTCCTCTGGCTGTCTCTTAAGCACTCTCTGAGGGCCGTGCTTTCTTTCTTACTGTCTCTCTTGCTCTTCCTGGCTGTCTCTTGGGCCCGCTCTCTAGCTCTGGTAGTCCATCTTTCTCTGTAACGTCTCGCCCCCTCTCTCTCAGCCTCTCTTCTGCTGGCTGTTTCTCTGCCTCACTGTCTTTTTCGCTCTTGCTGTCTCTATCTCTCCCTTTCCCAGCCTCTCTCTCTCCCCTTAGCTGTCTCTCTTTCCCTGCCTGGCTGGTGGTCTCACTCTGGAAGGGGTGAAGATCATCGGGAAGCGCAAAACCATGTAAAACAGAAAAAATTCCTGATGGTGCAGTACTGTGATATAATTGTGAATAAATATTCAAGGTGCAGTGTGCTAGGTACTCACAAGTGTATGGTGAGTGGTGTTCCCATAAAGGTATATCTTTACGTCGGTACGGTATCTGATCGTAGTACAGGTGGGTCTGAGTGAATTGTTAAGTGCTGAGGACCTTAGGTAAATAACACAGAAACGGACATAGTGCAGACTGTATAAAATTCTATTAAAAGGTAAGTGATAATACAATGCACTCACAATGTGTTAAAAGAATACGAGCGTTTAGATCACACAGATTGGATCTCAGTGCAATGAAGCTGTCTCAGTCCCCCCTCCGCCTCGGCGTGCGTGTCACCGGTGCGTCTCACCCAAACCGGAAACCGGAAGTGACGTCATCTGCTCTGGGGGACTCCGATCCTGTAGCAATCTTCACTCATCAGCATCACTCTACGCGTTTCTCCATATTACGGTTTCATCAGGAGTGTTAACTGACAAGTGCTAAGAGGCTATTTATACGCTACGCTAGAGTCCCATTGGCTATACATTAAGTATGGTAATCGGATAGCGTGATATAGGAGACTTGAATGGTTAACAACAGTTAAGACTCACATCAAACATATATGAGTCTTCCAAAATAACATATAATTTTAATTCAAACGTTTAAAAAGAACTTAATAACATACATATATTAAAAATGCATATATATATAAATATACAAATATATCAAAGTGGTATAAAATAGATTTAAATGAGCTATTTTCAGCAAGATAAACAATTATCCCCTAGATAAACTAGGCTAAATGCAACTACTTAATAGTGGTAATATAGCAGTAAATCTATTAAGAAAAAGAAGAAAAACAAGTTAGAGTCACAGGAAGGGTTTAATGTCGAACTCTAAATTTAAACCCTGAGGGTGAATTGTTTTGAGCTCAAACATCCAAAATGATTCCCTTTTTATTAGATTCAGATCTCTATTGCCCCCCCTCCAGTGGGGCAAAACTTGTGTGGTCTCACTCTGTCTGCCTCTCTCGACTCTGCCTCTACCTCAGCAGCCCAGGGCCTGTGCTGGCCTATCACTGTCCCCCAGCTGCGTAAATACTGTCAGATCCAGGGCGATGGGCTGCACCGGGAAACCCTCACTGTCCCTCACTTTGGTATGATCCGCCTTTAGCACTTCCTCTGTGTCCCTAGGGATGACAGGCTGGAATGGGGAACTATCTCTGCCCCCCACTTTGGCACAATCTCCCTTAAACTCCCCACTGGCATCTCCTGTGATGACGGGCTGTAAGGGGAAATAACCTCTGACCCCCACCTCGGTACAACCCCCTTCCCCAACCCCCTCTGGGCCCACTATGATAAGGAGCTGTAATGGGAAGCCCCCATGTTATTACAGCCCCCCCTCAATCACCTCCTTGGGACACCCTGATACCGTCTGCTTGGTGGTGGTGAATTGTACTGGAAGGTCCCCACGTCCCCCCACTTCTATACAACCCTTGTCAGTCACGCTTCCCCGGTCCCCAGTGTGCGTCAGTACCTGGAATTGTTCAGCGGGTTCCTGAGTTTGTTGGGTCACAGCGGTCTCTTATTGGGTAATCATTTTTCCAAAATCATTACTTAGCAAACACATTAGCAGGAATATCGCACACTTTGCCCAGTATCCCAATTCAAGTCATCCTTTGCCACCGGCAAAACCCGGCGGCCCGCTCCCGCCACCCTCATATCCTTCCAGGACTGATTTCCTCCGGTCACACCAGTCCTGGCCGCACCAGGGCAACTGTGGAACTTGAAGACGCAGAGAGTCTCAGTCCTTGGGTGAGTTTATGACCTACCATCACTGGCTGCAAGTGGGCATCTCTGTTTTCCTGCGGCCCAGGAAACACACAGGAACCGAGGCACACTCCGGAGGGCCGATCCCCTCCTGAGGCAGTTGCAGGCTTCTTCTGTGCTGGGCAGGGAGTGCTTATATGCCCCAGCTGTTTGCAGGCAAAACACAGACGGGTATCCCCCTGTCCCGGTGAGCCAATAACCCCACCCAGGGCTGCCGACAGTGGGGGGGGACACAGCCGGGACAAGTGTCCCGGAACTGGTGGTTACCGGGGTCCCGATTGCCGGACTCTCCCCCACTGCAGGCCTCTCCCTCACTCTGTCCCACGCCGAGCTTCCGACGCTGGTGCGCAGCGGGCCTCCCTGATGTCAGCACGCCGGAAGTAAGCTTGGCCCAGCTTCCGGCGCGCGCCAGCATGGGAGAGAGGCCGGGGCGCGTGCTGATGTCGAAAGCTCAGCGTGGGACAGTGAGGGAGAGGCCTGCAGGTGGGGGAGAGTCCGGGGCCCGGCAGCAACAACAGGACCGGCAGCCAGGCCCCCCACAGCCACCGGGCCCGGCCTGAGACCATCCTCAAGGTAAGTCTGTTTTTATATGTATTGTGGGGGAGGGGGTGTCTTTTTATATGTATTGTGGGGGAGGGGGTGTCTTTTTATATGTATTGTGGGGGAGGGGGTGTCTTTTTATATGTATTGTGGGTGGGGGGTGTCTTTTTATATGTATTGGGAGGGGGCTGTGTATTTCTATATGTATTGGGGGAGGTGAGTGTATTTTTATATGTATTCCGGAGGGGGGAGTATTTTATATGTATTGGGGGAGTATTTTATATGTATTGGGGGCGGTATTTTTATATGTATTGGGGGAGTATTTTATATGTATTGGTGGGATTATATGTATATATTTTTTCCGCATGTATTTGTGGTGGGTGTATTTGTATGTATTTAGGGGGTGTTTTTTTTTTTGGTACTGTATGTATTTTGTGGGGGTGAGTGAGTTAGAGTGGGGTAATTGACGGAAGGTGGGGGCGAGTGAGATGAGAGGGGGTGAGGGAGGGAGTGAGGGATTAAGAGTGAGACGCAGGGGAGAGAAATACATGCAAGGCGGGGAGGGGGGGGACTGAGGAGAGATGGGTAATTGATGGAGGGGGGAGAGGGAGAGGGGGCGAGTGAGGAACTGGAAGTGAGATGAAGGGGAGAGAAATACATGGGAAGAGGGGGGGGGGGAATAGAAGGGGCTCGCGAGGTGTTAAATGGGGGGGGGGGGGGGGCTCGCAAGACCGCCGACACAGGGGGTGTGTAACTCTAGTCCTGGGCCCCCGGGAAATCTGTCTGCAGACCTGACCCCCCCAGGAGGGTTTATATTATACATTATATTTATCTGAATGTTATTATATTGCTCTGCGTGTTATTATATTGCTCTGCGTGTTATTATATTGCTCTGCGTGTTATATTGATCTGCGTGTTTTATATTGCTCTGCGTGTTATTATATTGCTCTGCGTGTCATTATATTACTCTGCGTGTCGTTATATTGCTCTGCGTGTCGTTATATTGCTCTGCGTGTCGTTATATTGCTCTGCGTGTCGTTATATTGCTCTGCGTGTCGTTATATTGCTCTGCGTGTTGTTATATTGCTCTGCGTGTTATTATATTGCTCTGCGTGTTATTATATTGCTCTGCGTGTTATTATATTGATCTGCGTGTTATTATATCGCTCTGCGTGTTATTATATCGCTCTGCGTGCTATTATATCGCTCTGCGTGTTATTATATCGCTCTGCGTGTTATTATATCGCTCTGCGTGTCATATCGCTCTGCGTGTCATATCGCTCTGCGTGTTATTATATCGCTCTGCGTGTTTTATATTGCTCTGCGTGCTATTATATTGCTCTGCCTGCTATTATATTGCTCTGCGTGTTATTATATCGCTCTGCGTGTTATTATATCGCTCTGCGTGCTATTATATTGCTCTGTGTGTTATTATATTGCTCTGCGTGTTTTATATTGCTCTGCGTGTTTTATATTGCTCTGCGTGTTATTATATTGCTCTGCGTGTCATTATATTGCTCTGCGTGTCGTTATATTGCTCTGCTTGTTATTATATTGCTCTGCGTGCTATTATATTGCTCTGCGTGTTATTATATCGCTCTGCGTGTTATTATATAGCTCTGCGTGTTATTATATCGCTCTGCGTGTTATTATATCGCTCTGCGTGTTTTATATCGCTCTGCGTGCTATTATATTGCTCTGCGTGTTATTATATCGCTCTGCGTGCTATTATATTGCTCCGCGTGTTATTATATTGCTCTGCGTGTTATTATATTGCTCTGCATATTATTATATTGCTCTATGTGTTATTATATTACTCTACGTGTTATATTGCTCTTCATGTTAATATATTACTCTGCGTGTTATTATATTGCTCTGCATGTTATTATATTACTCTACGTTTTATATTGCTCTGCATGTTAATATATTACTATGCATGTTATTATATTGCTCTGCATGTTAATATATTGCTCTGCATGTTATTATATTGCTCTGCATGTTATTATATATTGCTCTGCGTGTTATTATATATTACTCTGTGTGTTATTATATTGCTCTGCGTGTTATTATATATCACTCTGTGTTATTATATTGCTCTGCATGTTATTATATTGCTCTGCGTGTTATTATATTGCTCTGCGTGTTATTATATTGCTCTGCGTGTTATATATTACTCTGCGTGTTATTATATTGACCTGTGTTATTATATGACTGCATGTTATTATATTGCTCTGCGTGTTGTTATATTGCTCTGCGTATTGTTATATGACTCTGCATGTTATTATATTGCTCTGCGTGTTATTATATTGCTCTGCATGTTATTATATTGCTCTGCATGTTATTATATTGCTCTGCGTGTTATTATATTGCTCTGCGTGTTATATTGCTCTGCATGTTAATATATGACTGCATGTTATTATATTGCTCTGCGTGTTATATTGTGCTGCATATTAATATGACTGCATGTTATTATATTGCTCTGCGTGTTGTTATATTGCTCTGCGTATTGTTATATGATTCTGCATGTTATTATATTGCTCTGCGTGTTTTTATATTGCTCTGCATGTTAATATATGACTCTGCATGTTATTAAATTGCTCTGCGTGTTATATTGCTCTGCGTGTTATTATATTTCTCTGCGTTATATTGCTCTGCGTGTTAATATATTGCTCTGCGTGTTAATATATTGCTCTGCGTGTTAATATATGACTGCGTGTTATTATATTGCTCTGTGTGTTAATATATTGCTCTGCGTGTTAATATATGACTGCGTGTTATTATATTGCTCAGCGTGTTATTATATTGCTCTGCGTGTTATTATATTTCTCTGCGTTATATTGCTCTGCGTGTTTTTATATTGCTCTGCATGTTAATATATGACTCTGCATGTTATTAAATTGCTCTGCGTGTTAATATGACTGCGTGTTATTATATTGCTCTGCGTGTTAATATATTGCTCTGCGTGTTAATATATTGCTCTGCATGTTAATATATTGCTCTGCGTGTTATTATATTGCGCTGCGTGTTAATATATTGCTCTGCGTGTTAATATATTGCTCTGCGTGTTAATATATTGCTCTGCGTGTTAATATATGACTGCGTGTTATTATATTGCTCTGCAATGCGTTGCAGCAAGGATGTTCATTATTACAGGGCTCCCATTTTCACTGCCTGGTAGATGAGTATAATTCCCGGGGGTCTTTTGAGGGGCGAGACGTGCGAGGAACGCCCTATCCCTTCACGTCACCCTCAAATAGAAATGCATTCTGGGAGATCTGCTGCTGTGAACGTCAGTCACCCAGTAAAATATTCAGTGCGTCACATGACGGTCACATGACCTGGGAGGGAACTCCTGCAATGAGAACCAGATGGTGGTCATGTGACCATGTCCATGTGTATGGGGTGGGTGCAGATACTGTAGCTATATACAGTTAGCAGGACATCTCCAGAAGGGAGGGATAGATATATACACATATACAGACTGTTTTTCTCGCTCTGTCTCTCCCTCCTCTCTTCTACTGTCTCCCTCCCTCCTCTCTTCTACTGTCTCTCTCCCCTCCCTTCTACTATCTCTCTCCCCTCCCTCCTACTATCTCTCTCCCTTCTCTCTCCTACTATCTCTCACCTACTATCTCTCCCCCTCCTCTCTCCCCCCTCTCCTCTATCCTACTATATCTCCCCCTCCTCTCTCCCCCCCCTCCTCTCTCCCCCCCCCTCCTCTCTCCCCCCCTCCTCTCTCTCCCCCCCCTCCTCTCTCCCCCCCCTCCTCTCTCCCCCCCCTCCTCTCTCCCCCCTCTCCTCTCTCCCCCCCCTCCTCTATCCCCCCTCCTCTATCCCCCCTCCTCTATCCTACAATCTCTCTCCCCCTCCTCTCCTACTGTCTCTCTCCCCCTCCTCTCTCCTACTGTCTGTCTCTCTCGCTTTATCTCTCCCCTCTCCATTTCTATCACCCTTCCTCCCTCTGTGGGTCCCTCACGCTCCGTCTGTCCCCCTCTCCTCTCTATACACTGCAGCTCTCCCTCTCTCCCTGCAGCTGGAAGTGTTTCCTCTTTGTGCCGCAGAGAGGGAGGGAGGAAGGAAGTGAGGAGGAGGAGGGGGGTTGGGGGGAGCTGCACATACTTGTGTGGGATGGAGGAAAACTCTGTGGTTTAGGATCAGTCCCCAACCCTGATTCTCTGCCCCTCGCTCCCCCTGTCTGTCTCTCTCTCTCTGCCCCTCGCTCCCCCTGCCTGTCTCTCTGCCCCTCACTCACCCTGCCTGTCTCTCTGCCCCTCACTCTCCCTGCCTGTCTCTCTGCCCCTCACTCTCCCTGCCTGTCTCTCTTACCCTAAGCCTGGTCTCGCTGTCCCCTTTCAACGCCCCCTGGATGTCCTTTTCCTGAGACAGACTTGAGGAGAGAGCGTCAGCTGGTGGGATGTGGGGAGCAGGGTAAGAGAGCGTCTCACTCGGCTCATACCTCTTGTACCTGTTCAATCTGTGTCTTTTGATTCTGGGGAGTGAGGTAGCTGTGCACCTAAGGTCTCTCTCAGTAATAGTGGAGGCTATGGGGTTCTTAGGCTGCGTGTCCCCGCTGGCGCTGACCGCGCTCATGCTTGAGACCGGTGACGTCACCAACTCCCTAAGCATGAGCGCCGGGTGTCCGGTATATTTTGCAAGCGCGCGCGTGGGGGCATGTTGAGCGCGCTTCAAAGTCACTTTTTTGTCTCAAGCGCCAAGCTTGGGAGAGCGTGTGTGCCGCGTAAGCGGGGACTTCCACACAAAGACTGCAATAAGTAAAAGCGGCAAGCGCCGAGCGCACAGCACGCTCAGCGTCAGTGGGGACGCAGCCTTAGAAACGAGGGATGTCTCTTAGTGATGGGATAGGTCTTCTAGTGATGGCGGAGGTAAAGGGTTCTATATCCGTGATAATGGCTGTCTCTTATGAATGGTGGCGGTCTCTCTTAGTGAAAGGAAAGTAATTGGAGAGGACTCTCCTTTGATGATTGGGAAATCCTCTTTCTCTGTGTTTGGGGATGTCTCGGGGTTTGGAGCGGTCTTTCTCTCTTGGTGATTCTGTCTTAGTGATTGGGGATGTCTCTTCCTTGGTGTTTGGGGATGTCTGAGTGATTGGAGCAGTCTCTCTTGGTGATTGGGGGAGGACTTTCTCTTGGTGATTGGGTAGGTCTCTTTTTGGTGATTGGGGAGATCTGTCTGTGATTGGGAGGTCTCCCTTGGTGATTGGGAAATCCTCTTTCTTGGAGTTTGGTGATGTCTCGGTGATTGTAGCGGTCTCTCTCTTGGTGATTGGGGTGATCCATCTCAGTGGTTGGAGATGTCTCTCCCTTTGTGTTTAGGGATGTCTGAATGTTTGAAGCAGTCTGTCTTGGTGATTGGGTATGTCTCTTTTTGGTGATTGGGGAGATCTGTCTCAGTGACTGGAGAGGTCTCTATATTTGTGATTTGGAGGTCTCTCCTTTGGGAAATCCTCTTTCTTCGTGTTTGGGGATGTCTCGGTGATTGTAGCGGTCTCTCTCTTGGTGATTGGGGAGATCTGTCTCAGTGATTGGAGATGTCTCTTCCTTTGGTAATTGGAGAGATCTCTTTCTTGGTGATTAAGAAGGTCTCGTGGTGATTGCGGAGGTTTCTCTGTCATTGGGCCTGACAGGAAATGCTTTCTCTGCTGGCTTCCTGTGAGTGGGTCAGCCTGAGTTGTCTAATGCTGGGTCAGCAATGTTTGAGCTCTCTTCTACAGTGCACTTTAACTGACAGACCAACTCATGCCTCTCACCGGGAGGGCAGTCTATCTCATTGCATGGCAGTCTCGCTCATGTTAGAGGGCAGACTATGATTTTGAGGACACTCTTTCTTATTGGTAGGGCAGTCTCGCTCTCATTAGAAGACACTCTGCAGTCTCTGACACTTTCTGTGCTCCCCCCTGCAGGCACCCCCCTCTCCAGGATGGGGGACCCCAGCTCCGCCGCTCCCCCTCTTTTGAGGAATGGACCTCCCCCCCCAGAACAGAAGCCTCAAGACCCCCCACTGAGAGCCGTGGGGCGCATGTGGACCGCTCTACAGAGACCCCCCCATACGACCTGTCTCGGCTTCGGAGCTCCTCGGTGGAGATCAGAGAGAAGGGATCCGAATTCCTGAGGGAGGAGCTGCTGAGGGCCCAGAAGGTGACTCTCCGCCCTCTGACAGCGGCCATCTTTTATCATATCCGCAAAAATATTTATTGTCACTCTTTATAATAATTTGATTTCATGTACAATATATACAATATAGTCACTCCTTATAATGATGATATATTAATGTATACAAGTACAGTATTATCTTTACGATTGTTCTGATGTAGGTGACAGTGTACACAGCACTGTGCATTGAGTCCCTGCCCCCCAGGTGAGTTTACAATCTTAATGTTGGTGCCTGAGGCGCAGGGAGATAGTGACATTCCAAGGTCACAAGGAGAGGTGACACCGGGATTTCAACTGGGTCACCCACTTCAAAGGCAGACATATTGCTGCTGAGCTACTCCGACAGCCCGCATAGAAACATGGAGCCAGCTGTGAAGGGATTGTGTAGGGTGTGTTACACTTGGTCGCACGTGCCCCTGTCATTCCGTTTTGGGGCTGTGTTTTTGTAGGGTGTGGACGCCTGCTCGGGAGGTGTGGCGCTATAGATAAGACCTCAGAGCTGTTATCACACCGGTAACGCTGCAGTCCCTTCTAGGACCCAAGTGTGTTGTTACCACTCATTCTCTCTGTGTCGCTCTCTCTATTTTTTCTCTCTGTGTTCCTCTCTCGGTCTCTCTCTGTCTCTCTCGCCCTAAGGCTGCGGACATGGTACCGCAGCCCGTGTGGAGATGCGCTGAGGCTGAGGGAAAGCGGGGGCTTTCCCTGGCCATAGTACTGGGGCCGTGGGGGGCGTTCCCAGGGGCGTTCCCTGTGACGTCACGGAGCTGGTGGCGAACCGCTCACGTGACCGCCCTGTCGCGCGAGAAATCAGCTTTAACTGATTTCTCGCGCATCGCGAGCCCCCTCCTGCCTCCGCACGCACCCGCACGCCGCATGTACGCGAACACTGCCTTAAGGCAGTCTGATCGCGCAGCCTGCGGCACCATGGTCCCAACCTTATTCTGCAAGGTGTGAAAGCGCAGGTTACAGAATAAGGGCCTCTGTGTTATTGTGTCTGTGTGTGTCTCTCTCGTGCTCGCTCGTGCTCTCTCGCGTTCACGCTCTCTCTCGCGTGCTCTCGCTCTCTCTCTCTCGCGTGCTCTCTCTCTCGCTCTCTCTCTGGCCCTTATTCTGCAAGGTGTGATAGCGCAGGTTACAGAATAAGGGCCTCTGTGTTATTGTGTCTGTGTGTGTCTCTCTCGTGCTCTCTCGTGCTCGCTCGTGCTCTCGCGCTCGCTCGTGCTCTCTCGCGCTCACGCTCTCTCTCGCGTGCTCTCTCTCTGGCCCTTTTTCTGTAAGGTGTGATAGTGCAGGTTACAGAATAAGGGCCTCTGTGTTATTGTGTCTGTGTGTCTCTCTCGCGCTTTCTCTCGGGCTCTCGCTCTCTCTCTCGCACTCTCTCTGGCCCTTACTCTGTGAGGTGTGATAGCGCAGGTTACAGAATAAGGGCCTCTGTTATTGTGTCTGTGTGTCTCTCTCGCGCTTTCTCTCGGGCTCTCGCTCTCTCTCTCGCGCTCTCTCTGGCCCTTACTCTGTGAGGTGTGATAGCGCAGGTTACAGAATAAGGGCCTCTGTTATTGTGTCTGTGTGTGTCTCTCTTGCTCTCTCTCGCGTGCTCTCTCTCTCTCGCGTGCTCTCGCTCTCTCTCTCATGCGCTCTCTCTCGCGCTCTCTCTATGGCCCTTATTCTGTAAGGTGTGATAGTGCAGGTTACAGAATAAGGGCCTCTGTGTTATTGTGTCTGTGTGTCTCTCTCACTCTCTGCATTATCTGTGTGTCTCTCCCCGTTCTCTGTGTTTTTGTCATATTCTCTGTCTCTTCTTTCTCTCTGTTATTGTCACTCTCCTCTCTCAGTTAAAGTCAAAGGTAGCACTGTGTGCTCATTTGCATGGCATTTCCCAGAATCCCTTGCTGCAGTGGAAGTGCTGGGTGAAAATGGTGAAAGGCGGGGTTGCAGACCTGTCTAAGACATGCAAATGAGCATACAGTAATATTTCCATTTGCTATATGCTTTACTTTGGAGGGTTTTTCTCACTTGTTTTACCCACCATAATTTAACCAAGTGTGTACACACACACACACACGTATGTGTATACATACACGAAATATATAAAAATAATGTGTAAATAATAGATGCATCAATCGCCAGCTATGACCAGTTAATGGCCTCACCTCTTCCGGTTTGTGTTGGTCCTCGGAGTGAGTGGCCCGTTTAATGAGCCCGTTCCATCCTCAGGAGCTGAAGCTGAGAGACGAGGAGTGTGAGAGATTGGCCAAAGTCAGAGAGCAGCTAGAACAGGAGCTGGAGGAGCTGACTGCTAGTCTTTTTGAGGTAATCCTCGTCTCCCCATGTGCCCATCTGTCTGGGCACCCCCCATATGCTTGTTTTGTCTGGAGCACCCCATGTGCCCATCTGCCTAGAGTACCCAATTGCCATGCTGTCTGGGATACTATCTCTTGATCTTCTGCCTGGGGTACGTCCCCCTACTGCCCTACTATACACCTCATCAACTATACACTATACACCTCATCAACTTTGACTCCTTGCAGACATATTTACCAGAACACCCTCCTACAGGCTCTGTACGTTCCTCCTACTTACCACTTAGATTGTAAGCTCTTTGGGGCAGGGACTCCTTTTCCTAATGTTACTTTTATGTCTCAAGCACTTATTTCCATTATGTGTTATAATATTATGTCCCGTGTATTACTGCTTTGAAGCGCTATGTATATAAATTGCACTATATAAATAAAGATATCACAAACAAAGGAATGGACAGAGTCCCACAATGTATGACTGTTAGTAGGCAATAATAGTACCCTGGTATAACGATACCGTCCTCAGTCCTCCTCCATATGGATAGCGGGACCTGCTCAGTGAAAAAGAGCACTTGAGTAAGAATGTCCAATGCGTACAAGCCTTGGGTGTTAACGGGACACCCGCACCCTTCTTTAAAGCAAGCACCTCCCTCAGAACAGCTGATAGTCCACAGATCTCTGATGTCTATAGGGCGCGTGCGCACCGCGTCCCTCATGCGTGCAAAGTCAGACTGGAAGCTGAGCTCTGGGAAAATACCGGCAACGCTAGCTACGGAAAGCACAATTGGCCAAAAAGCCCTACGCGTTTTGCCGTTTCTGCGGCTTCCTCAGGGGTTCTAATGCAACAACACACCTACCTTCCATTATACCAGTCCCCATAGTAATGATGGGTCCCAGAGGGTAATTGATAAGAGGTGCAAACAGTTAAACTACATTTAGACAACATTAACTCCATTCCGTATGTCCACATGGTCATAATACATTTACAGCGGTAACATATTAAATCATTCAAATAACATTATTTATTACCTCATAAAACATAAATATTTATAAATATGTTAAAAATCTTACCCATAACTCTAAGAGACTCCCCACTACGGAGTCGGATCTCAATTAAACCTTAAAGCTGCAGTTCAGACAATATCCTGCATGTTTTTTTTTAATAAATCAGTTCTGTAGTAAGAAAAAATACTTTTAGCATTTTCTGTTTTTAAAAAAACAACTTTGAAAGACCAATTTTCTTGTATTCTATTTTAACAGCCATTTGCTAAGGCACTGCCCCTTCATGTCCTGTCACAAGCCCTGGCACACCCCTTTTTCAGCCCTGCCCTCCCTCTAGCACATGTCAGTGCAGGAGTGCTCATGAATATTCATGAGCTTCCACTGAGTGACAGAAGCAGAAGAAAAACAGATCCTTTCACTAATTATGTCACCAAATTTCGCCTATCAATACATGGAGAACGAATTGACCGGCAGCTATACAGTTCTTTAGGTAATTAGAGATTGCACACATGAAACTATTGAAGTAAAAAAATAAATTAAAAAAAAAAAAAGACTGAACTGCAGCTTTAAAAAGATAGAATCACGAATAAATATATAAAAATGTGCAAAAAAATATATATGTATAAAAACGAGCCTGATTATAGTTTAAAAGCAAACAATCTTTAGAACAGGGAATAGAACTGAAAAGGAAACATTCAAAGCAAATTAGTATCGAGTTCAGATAAAGCACCCTACTATCAAAAAGCTCTTACAACGATACTTAGAAATATATACAAATCTTGTCGTCTTGACTCTGTTGCTAAGGCCGCGCTTATAGTGCCGGCAACGCGACGTCGCCCGAAAACAAATGCGTCGCGAAAACTGGTAGCCGGCAAAATTTGATTTTTCAAGGGCTGTCGCGTCATGTGACGGCCCATGAACCAATCAAATGCCCGGAAACCTGCGCCCGCCGCTGCCCAGCGAAATATAACTTTCGCCTGTGGTGACGGCGATGGGTGACGTCACCCGTCGTGTCGCCGTCGCAATCGGCGGCACTATACGCGCGGCCGGAAAGATTGGTGGGGTGGCAACAGAATCAGGGATTTGTCCTAAAAAGAAACTTTTTGGATTTTTAAACGTAATACTTTGAGTCTCTATGGGCTAAATGTAGACATAGATCTCACATATTTTCCGATATAATTATCTGCCTTTTTCATGATGAAGGATTTGTATATATTTTGTCGTGTTCTTGTCAGGTCACGCGCATACACTCCGCTTGCTTGCGAGAGTGCGAGCTCTTGCTGCAGTAGCACACGCGATCTGTGCTCATAGTGTTGGAGGCGATGGGTGGACGTGGCGGGGGCGTGGCTATGACGTCACAGAGTGGTTCGCCGCGATTGGCTGAACCGCTCACGTGACGCAGCTGTGGTGCGGCCGCCGCTTGAAAAGACAAATTTGTTGTCTTTTCAACGCGCGGTCGCTCCGCCGAGTGCACTAGGAGCAGCCTCAAGGGATCCTGCACTTTGCGCATGGTGCGTGCGCCATCACGCACAGTATGAGCTCGGCCAAAGAGCTTTTTGATAGTCGAGTGCTTTATCTGAACTCGATGCTGATTTGCTTTGAATGTTTCATTTTGGGTTGTATTCCCTATTCTAAAGATTGTTTGTTAAAAAGTTTGGAGGAGATTTTAAACTAGGATGGAGGGGGAGGGACAAGAAATTCGAAATGGATAAACTAAATAGAATAGATGGGGAAATAACAAGGGGTTATGGAGGTATAATGGGGGCAAGTGTGAGTTTGACAAGCAGCGAGACACCCATAGTAAATACAGATAATACTAGAAAACTTCTAAAGACTAAACCAAGTTGGCGCAGAAAGGAAAGAGCAGATAAGATAATAGTACAGGCTGAAAAAAAACTTAAATGCATGCTTGCTAATGCAAGAACACTGACAGATAAAATGGGGGAGCTTGAATTAATAGCTGCAAGGGAGCAGTATGATATCGTAGGCATTACTGAAACATGGTGGGATGAAACTCACGACTGGACAGTTAATTTAGAGGGTTATTCCCTTTTTCGGAAGGATCGAGCAAATAGAAGGGGAGGTGGAGTAGGTTTATATGTTAAACCGGGTCTAAAACCTATTATAAGGGAAGATGTTTATGAAGGGAATTATGAAAATGTAGAGACTTTGTGGATAGAAATTAGCAGTAGAGGTAAAAGTATAAAGAAAATGTTTGTGGGAATATGCTATAAACCACCAAATATCTGTGAGATTGAGGAAGCTACACTACTTTTGCAAATGGAGAAGGCATCAAAACTGGGTCATGTTTGCATAATGGGTGATTTTAATTATCTAGACATAGACTGGGGCAACGAGATTAGCATTACAACAAAAGGAAACAGGTTTTGGGGGGTCCTTAAAGACAATTACATGACCCAAATTATTGAGGAGAAGGTAACAAAAATTGCAAAAGAGCAATCAAATTAGCAAAAATGGTAATGAAAAAAGGATTGCAATAGAAAGTGAGATCAGCCCTAAAAAGTTCTTTAAGTACCTTAATAACAAAAAAATGAGAAAATAAAATATAGGACCCTTTCAGTGTGAGATGGGCAGGCACATTATTGGAGATAAGGAAAGGTATTAAACAAATTATTTGCCTCTGTGTTTACCAGGGAAGAATCAATTGCAATAGTAGTGCCACAGGAGGAAGCCTCAACCTCTATATTAACTGAGGAAGAAGTTCATAGGCGGCTTGATAAAATTAAAGTAAATAAGGCACCTGGCCCCGATGGCAAACATCCAAGAGTTCTCAAGGAGTTTAGTTCAGTAATAGCCAAACCATTACATTTAATATTCAAGGACTCCTTTTCCACAGGCTCAGAACCACATGATTGACGTAAAGCAGATGTGGTGCCTATATTTAAAAAGGGAGCTAGATCACAACCGGGGAATTACCGACCTGTAAGCCTGACTTCAATAGTGGGCGAGCTACTTGAAGGTTTAATACTGGATAATATTCAGGAATACTTAATGGAAAACAAAATTATTAGTAATAGTCGGCATGGATTTATGAAGGATAGATCATGCCAAACTAACCTTATTTGTTTCTTTGAGGAGGTAAGTAGGAATTTAGACCAGGATAATGCAGTTGATGTGGTCTACTTAGATTTTGCAAAGGCTTTTGATACGAGGTTAGTGTACAAAATAAAGCAAATTGGACTCAATAAAAATATATGCACCTGGATTGAAAACTGGTTAAAGGACAGACAACATCGGGTTGTCATAAATTGAACTTTTTCAGGTTGGGCTAAAGTCGTGAGTGGAGTACCTCAGGGATTGGTACTGGGACCCCTGCTTTTTAACTTGTTTATTAATGACCTTGAGGTTGGGATCGAGAGCAAAGTCTCGATCTTTGCTGATGATACTAAATTGTGTAAGGTAATAGAATCAGAGCAGGATGTAATTTCTCTCCAGAAGGACTTGGAGAGACTGGAAATTGGGCAGGTAAATGGCAGATGAGGTTTAATACAGATAAATGTAAGTTTATGCATTTGGGTAGCAAGAATAAACAGGCGACTTACAAATTAAATGGGGATAAATTTGGGGGAATCCTGGATGGAGAAGGATTTAAGAGTGCTTGTAGACAGCAGGCTTAGCAATAGTGCCCAAAGTCATGCAGTAGCTGCAAAGGCAAACACGACCTTATCTTGCATTAAACAGGCAATGAATGGAAGGGAAGTAAACATAATTATGCTCCTTTTATAAAGCATTAGTAAGACCACACCTTGAATATGGAGTACAATTTTGGGCACCACTCCTTAGAAAAGACATTATGAAACTAGAAAGTGCAGAGAAAAGCCATCAAATGAATAAAGGCGATGGACAATCTAACTTATGAGGAGGGGCTAGCTAAATTAGATTTATTTACATTAGAAAAGAGGCGTCTAAGAGGGGATATGATAACTATATACAAATATATTCGGGGACAGTACAAGGAGCTTTTAAAAGAACTATTCATCCCAAGGACAATACAAAGGACTCGGGGGCATCCCTTAAGGTTGGAGGAAAGGAAATTTCACCAGCAACAAAGGAAAGGGTTCTTTACAATAAGGGCAGTTACAATTTGGAATTCATTACCCATGGAGACTGTGATGGCAGATACAATAGATTTGTTCAAAAATAGGTTGGACATCTTTTTAGAAAGAAAAGGTATACAGGGATATACCAAATAAGTAAACATGGGAAGGATGTTGATCCAGGGATTAATCCGATTGCCAATTCTTGGAGTCAGGAAGGAATTTATTTTTCCCCTTATGAGTAATCATTGGATGATATGATACTGGGGTTTTTTGTTTGCCTTCCTCTGGATCAATAAGGAAGTATAGATATAGGATAAAGTATCTGTTGTCTAAATTTAGCATAGGTTGAACTTGATGGACGTACGTCTTTTTTCAACCTCATCTACTATTCAGCGGTGCGCAAACTGGGGGGCGCAAGATTTTTTTGTTTTGGGGGGGGAGGGCTCGGGTGATTGCAGAGGCTCCGCGCTCTTCATCAAGGCATTTAAATTAAATGCCAGGGGACCGTGCGAGGCCTCTGCGACCTCTACTTACCGAAATTCAGCCGGCTTCAGGATACGTGACCATGGCAATGCGGCTACAAATTACGCCGATGGGTCATGTTGCGTCACAGTTGCCATGGTAATGTGACGTCATGCCGCCGTGGGTGACGCTACGCGAGGTAAAGGGGGTGCGCAACAACGAAGGCGAGCAGGCAGGGTGGAGCAGGCAGGCAAACAAAGTTTGCGCATCCCAGATGTATGTAACTATGTAATAACAGTCACACATTTCGGGGCTCTTTGTGCTCCTTTGTTTGTTTGTGGATCTTTATGATGCAGGCTAGGAACTTGTTTTTTGTGAGCAGCAATCCACAATTTGGACGTTTATTGTTGATTAGTATTATTGTATTATTTGAGCTGTTATTTGCGCTTTGTGTTTAATTTTCATAAATAAAGACATACGTACTGTCCAAATGACCTGTTTTAGTCCTCGTGCAGATGGTACCCCCTCCCCATACCCTTGGTACTTTCTTACGGTAGCTCCCCCTTTGCATGCTGACACAATATTATAATACGTTTTATACATTGACCGACTGGTACCGTTTCCATCTTCCTTTTCTGCAGCATAATATCACAACATCACATTTTCCAGGCAGCGAAAAGCCAACAATCGCCTCTTTTATTTGGCGCAAGGAGTTGGCCCTGAATATCTCCACTCCCAATTCAGAGCTTGCGCCATCACCACCAGGCTGAGGCTCTTCCTCTCGTTCTCCATAAAAATAACCTTATCCACACCTCACTGAATGAGCGGTTAGCAACACATTGCAGGGACAGCTAATGTGTTAAATAGCATAGAATGTGTAGAACAAAAGGTGTACAAACAGCGCTTATACAATCAACAAATGATAAACCTTAGATAAATTGTCCGAATGGTAGTCCTGGAGCTGCCTGTTGAGATTGTTCTGGTATCTTGCACCCAGACTTGAATTTGTGAACAAAAGCAACCTCCTCTGGCGCTGAGGTGGGGACTTGAATTTTCTTCGTATAGACTGTGACCTCAGGAAAAAACAAAAGACAAAACATGCAGGAAGCCTGCAATGGTGTATTACCCAAGGGATACAAAACATATATATAGGAGCAATTTATTGATTGATTATCTATAAAATATACATAAAAATATACATGAAAATATACATAAAAATTAATAAAATATTTGAACCAGTGCTTGGCACTAACTGGTGATGTGAACAAGCTGCTTGCACACTATCACAGTAGGAGGCTTGAAATTGTGTCCAAGACTTCTGATCTTTGCTCCGCCTGGTAAAAATTGAAAACCTACTCACCAGATGTGAATAGGTCAAATGCACTGGTTAATGGTCTTTAAGGCCGGGATACACCGTCTGCCTGGCGGTGTTTACGTCTCCTGCTGCCGGGATCCTATCTCGTGCTCCGTCGTGAATCACTTCATGGAATGCACCCGATCCGCTCGCGCAATGACGTCACCAATTCTCGTCCACTGCTACGGTGTCCCAACAGTACCAAAAACCATCCAACGCGTTTCGAAAGCTCTATTGGTGTCTTTCTTCGTCAGGGATATGTGCTGAAAGCATCTATGCTGCTTTATATCTCAGTTTTTGATTGCAAACGGTCCATGATTGGTGTGATTAAATTAAAACAGTGTGATATCAATGTCTCTTGATTCAGATATTTGAAAGAGTATACATGATTTAAAATAGAGATGGAAAACAGACTGCAGGAATATTAATATACTGCAAGAATGTTAATACAATTGGGAATCTTTGACATGTAAATTATAGATGAATTAATCTTCTCTGTGTGAAAATGTATCTAATACGATGTTGTATTAACAAACATATTTGTTGTTAATTAAGTGACTAATTATTTAAGTAATACATGTTCATAACCTGCACAGAGATGTCTGTTGGAAATTTTCATGATATAATTCATATCATGGTGTCATATAGGGCATATTGCCATGCACATATTATGTACAGTCAAATTAACCCAATCATACCAAACAAATCATAGTGGATGTAGAATGGAAATACATGTGGAATATAAATACATATGGATTGAAAATACATTGATTAGTTGAAAGAATACATTAAACATAGTTAGAAACATAATCACAAAGTAGATCATATGTTAACACAGCAATAGTAACAAAAGAGTGCGGTACTTGGTATGGTGACCGCAGTCATGGGTATATTCATAAATTAGATCCATAAATAGATCCATAAGGAAGGAAAAAAGGCAATTATATGCATATACAGTGCTATAGAATGGTGATAGTCCTAAATTAGATTAGTATGTGTCTATAAAATATGTGATGAACTAATTCATAACTTAACATTATAAGTGTTTTTTGAATTATAATATTATATAATGTGATTATTTTACATTTGTTCCATCACTATTTGATGAATTATTGAAAATTTGGTGAAAAAAATATTTTTTTCACCAAATTTTCAATAATTCATCAAATAGTGATGGAACAAATGTAAAATAATCACATTATATAATATTATAATTCAAAAAACACTTATAATGTTAAGTTATGAATTAGTTCATCACATATTTTATAGACACATACTAATCTAATTTAGGACTATCACCATTCTATAGCACTGTATATGCATATAATTGCCTTTTTTCCTTCCTTATGGATCTATTTATGGATCTAATTTATGAATATACCCATGACTGCGGTCACCATACCAAGTACCGCACTCTTTTGTTACTATTGCTGTGTTAACATATGATCTACTTTGTGATTATGTTTCTAACTATGTTTAATGTATTCTTTCAACTAATCAATGTATTTTCAATCCATATGTATTTATATTCCACATGTATTTCCATTCTACATCCACTATGATTTGTTTGGTATGATTGGGTTAATTTGACTGTACATAATATGTGCATGGCAATATGCCCTATATGACACCATGATATGAATTATATCATGAAAATTTCCAACAGACATCTCTGTGCAGGTTATGAACATGTATTACTTAAATAATTAGTCACTTAATTAACAACAAATATGTTTGTTAATACAACATCGTATTAGATACATTTTCACACAGAGAAGATTAATTCATCTATAATTTACATGTCAAAGATTCCCAATTGTATTAACATTCTTGCAGTATATTAATATTCCTGCAGTCTGTTTTCCATCTCTATTTTAAATCATGTATACTCTTTCAAATATCTGAATCAAGAGACATTGATATCACACTGTTTTAATTTAATCACACCAATCATGGACCGTTTGCAATCAAAAACTGAGATATAAAGCAGCATAGATGCTTTCAGCACATATCCCTGACGAAGAAAGACACCAATAGAGCTTTCGAAACGCGTTGGATGGTTTTTGGTACTGTTGGGACACCGTAGCAGTGGACGAGAATTGGTGACGTCATTGCGCGAGCGGATCGGGTGCATTCCATGAAGTGATTCACGACGGAGCACGAGATAGGATCCCGGCAGCAGGAGACGTAAACACCGCCAGGCAGACGGTGTATCCCGGCCTTAAAGACCATTAACCAGTGCATTTGACCTATTCACATCTGGTGAGTAGGTTTTCAATTTTTACCAGGCGGAGCAAAGATCAGAAGTCTTGGACACAATTTCAAGCCTCCTACTGTGATAGTGTGCAAGCAGCTTGTTCACATCACCAGTTAGTGCCAAGCACTGGTTCAAATATTTTATTAATTTTTATGTATATTTTCATGTATATTTTTATGTATATTTTATAGATAATCAATCAATAAATTGCTCCTATATATATGTTTTGTATCCCTTGGGTAATACACCATTGCAGGCTTCCTGCATGTTTTGTCTTTTGTTTTTTCCTGAGGTCACAGTCTATACGAAGAAAATTCAAGTCCCCACCTCAGCGCCAGAGGAGGTTGCTTCAGCATAGAATGTGTGATGGTCTTAGCTAGCTGTTGTATACATAATGGCGGCCTGCAGTTGTGGTTGCTCCCAGAATCCTCTGCACTGTGGAGCGCTTGGAATGCCCACCACCTACTGTTGGGTGATGGCTGCTGTCCTTGGGAGCGGGACGTTCACAGCCCTGCGCGTAGAGAGCGTCAACACAAAGCCAAGATAAGATCACCCTGATGATGGGGGTGCGTACCTGACCCACAGGTTCTGTCTCCGCAGGAGGCCCACAAGATGGTGCGTGAAGCCAACACCAAGCAGGCTGCGTCAGAGAAACAGCTGGAAGAGGCTCGCGGGAAGGTGACTGCAGCTCCGCCATTACCACGGGGAGGGGGATGGGGGGGTGGGGGAGAATGTCGCATTCATGAGCTGTGTCTCTAAAGGCCGGATAAAGACGGCTTATAATGTAGCTTCAAAATGTATATCTACACTCACTCTCACTACCTTGCCTTCTCTCTGTTGTCCTCCTTTTCTCTCTTTCTGTCATCATCCCTTATGTTTTCTTTCTCTCTTTCTGTCCCCCTCACCACTTCTGTATCTCTTCCTCTCTTCCCGTCTCTTGTTCTCTCTCCCCCCCTCTTGTTCTCCCTATCCTCTCCTCCTCCCTCTCTCCCCTTCTCCTCTCTCTTTCCTCCCCTCCCCCTCTTGCTCTCCTCTCTCTTCTCCCCTTCTTGTGCTCCCTCCCTTCCTGCCTCTTTCTGTCCCTCCATCTTGCTCCCTCTCTTCCCCCCCCCCCGCGCTCGATCCCTCCCTTTCTATCCCTATCCCTCCACTAGATTGACATGCTGCAGGCTGAAGTCACAGCCCTGAAGACCCTTGTCATCACCTCTACCCCGTCCTCCCCAAACCGTGAGCTGCACCCCCAGCTGCTGAGCCCCTCCAGGACTGCACTGCGCAAGGGCCACGCGCGCAACAAGAGCGCAGGCTGCGCTGCTGTCACAGCGTCCCCCACCCCGGCCCAGCCAATCAGCAGCGAGGCCAAAGAGGTGAGGTTACCTCCCTGCACCAGCCCCGGAAGAGAGGTTTTACCTCCTTCAGTGCTAGAGGCAGCAAGGCATTTATCTGTGTGTTATAGATATAGGGTACTGTATATAGCCGTATGTCTATAACATCTGTGCACAGGAATAGTATAACATGACTATGCACAGGGATGTCACATATTTCACAATGCCTACTCTCAGTTACAGGTGTATACCCCTCTGTGTGTCTGTTATTGACTCTAACTCTTCCTCTGTACGTCTCTGTCCCTCTCTTGGGTATTCTCTGGCACTCTCTCCTCTGTGTTATTGTAACTCTCTCTCTCGGTCTCTCCTTCTCTCTGACTTATTGTAACTCTCTCGCTGTGTCTCTCCTCTCTGTCTTATTGTAACTCTCTCGCTGTGTCTCTCCTCTGTCTTATTGTAACTCTCTCGCTGTGTCTCTCCTCTCTGTGTTATTGTAACTCTCTCTCTCGCTGTGTCTCTCCTTCTCTCTGTCTTATTGTAACTCTCTCGCTGTGTCTCTCCTTCTCTCTGCTATTGTCACTCTCCTTTTTTCTGCATTATTGTAACTCTCTCCTCTCTGTGTAATTGTCACGCTCTCTGTCTTTCTTTCTGTGATTGTCATTCTGCCTCTCTCTCTGCATTACTGTCTCTCTCCCTCTGTCTATCTCGCCTTCTCTCTGCATCTCTGTGTTATTGTCTCTCTCTCTGTCCCTCTTCTCTCTGTGTTATTGTCTCTCTCTCTGTCCCTCTTCTCTCTGTGTTATTGTCTCTCTCTCTGTCCCTCATCTCTCTGTGTTATTGTCTCTCTCTCTGTCCCTCTTCTCTCTGTGTTATTGTCTCTCTCTCTGTCCCTCTTCTCTCTGTGTTATTGTCTCTCTCTCTGTCCCTCATCTCTCTGTGTTATTGTCTCTCTCTCTGTCCCTCTTCTCTCTGTGTTATTGTCTCTCTCTCTGTCCCTCTTCTCTCTGTGTTATTGTCTCTCTCTCTGTCCCTCTTATTGTCTCTCTCTTTGTCCCTCTTATTGTCTCTCTCTGTCCCTCTGCATCTCTGTGTTATTGTCTCTCTCTCTGTCCCTCTGCATCTCTGTGTTATTGTCTCTCTCTCTGTCCCTCTTCTCTCTGTGTTATTGTCTCTCTCTCTGTCCCTCTTCTCTCTGTGTTATTGTCTCTCTCTCTGTCCCTCTTCTCTCTGTGTTATTGTCTCTCTCTCTGTCCCTCATCTCTCTGTGTTATTGTCTCTCTCTCTGTCCCTCTTCTCTCTGTGTTATTGTCTCTCTCTCTGTCCCTCTTCTCTCTGTGTTATTGTCTCTCTCTCTGTCCCTCTTATTGTCTCTCTCTTTGTCCCTCTTATTGTCTCTCTCTGTCCCTCTGCATCTCTGTGTTATTGTCTCTCTCTCTGTCCCTCTGCATCTCTGTGTTATTGTCTCTCTCTCTGTCCCTCTGCATCTCTGTGTTATTGTCTCTCTCTCTGTCCCTCTTCTCTCTGTGTTATTGTATCTCTCTCTCTGTCCCTCTTCTCTCTGTGTTATTGTCTCTCTCTCTGTCCCTCTTCTCTCTGTGTTATTGTCTCTCTCTGTCTCTCTGCATCTCTGTGTTATTGTCTCTCTCTCTGTCCCTCTTCTCTCTGTGTTATTGTCTCTCTCTCTGTCCCTCTTCTCTCTGTGTTATTGTCTCTCTCTCTGTCCCTCATCTCTCTGTGTTATTGTCTCTCTCTCTGTCCCTCTTCTCTCTGTGTTATTGTCTCTCTCTCTGTCCCTCTTCTCTCTGTGTTATTGTCTCTCTCTCTGTCCCTCTTATTGTCTCTCTCTTTGTCCCTCTTATTGTCTCTCTCTGTCCCTCTGCATCTCTGTGTTATTGTCTCTCTCTCTGTCCCTCTGCATCTCTGTGTTATTGTCTCTCTCTCTGTCCCTCTGCATCTCTGTGTTATTGTCTCTCTCTCTGTCCCTCTTCTCTCTGTGTTATTGTCTCTCTCTCTGTCCCTCTTCTCTCTGTGTTATTGTCTCTCTCTCTGTCCCTCTTCTCTCTGTGTTATTGTCTCTCTCTGTCTCTCTGCATCTCTGTGTTATTGTCTCTCTCTCTCTGTCCCTCTTCTCTCTGTGTTATTGGCTCTCTTTCTCTCTTATTGTCTCTCTCTCTCGCTCTCTCTTTGTCTCTCTCGCTCTCTTATTGTCTCTCTCGCTTTCTCTCTCTTGCTTTCTCTCTCTCGCTTTCTCAATCTCTCTCTCTCTCTCTCGCTTTCTCTGCATTGTTGTCACTCACTCTGTCTCTCCTACTCTCTACGTAATTGTCTCTCTCTCTTCCTCTGTCTGTCTCACTCTTCCTCTCCCTCTCCCTCTCTGGTCTCTCAGTTCTCCGCAGTTCCTTCTCTTCTCTCACTGCTTCTCTGTATTGTCCCGGGGAAGGTTGCCCATATAACCTACGAGCCGGGATGGCCTCTCTCTGATGACTCTTCCTCCTCCTCCTCCTCCCGCCAGGTACTGTCCCTCGCTCAGTGTCACCACTTCAGTAATATTATATGCGAATAAGGGAACCAACAGTGTCATCTCCCGGGGGTCGCGTGCACAGGACTGTGTTCATAGGATTCCATGTCCCTGTCCTGCTGTCACTGTCCCCTCTGCTTCTCTCACTGTGTAACCTTCTCTGTCCCCTCATGTAAACACGGTGTCTCTGTCCTAAGATCTTGTTTTGACGTGAATCAAAACGACACTCCTAAAAAGTAACACAAAAATTGTGCATCCTACGTATGAAGGCTTCATACATATGACGGAAGGTTAAAAAAAAGTGACAATCCCTCCACCGTACTGTGTACAGCGAATAAAAATGCCGCGTTGTGAGCGCATTCACGTCTCAGGCAGGTCTGCAGCCCGGCCTTCCCCACCATTATCCTTAGTATGCAATGCTTCCCCTGCAGCCAGGGATTCTGGGTACTGACGTGCCATTGAGCACTCGCAGTGCGGAACGGGAACACCGAATCGCCACGGGCGCTCCGCCGACCAGGACGACTCGCCGCCGGTCGCCATGTGAAAACGTGTCCCGGCTTGCGGGGCGGCCGCGCCGAGTGGCCAGTTGGTGCGCACGACGCAAATCGCCGTCGGAGCAGCCACGCGAGGTGCCCTGCTGCTGGGGAGATCTGAGGACATTTAAAGATGGCGGAAGGCAGGTGAGTAGTTTCGGAGCGCCAGTGGTGATTTGGTGGCGGTCAAATGGCCTCAGCCAAACGTCGTAGACCGCTCACCGAGTGCTCATTTGCATGTCATTACCCAGAATCCCTGGCTGCAGCAGACGCACGGTATGCTAAGAGATAAGGGGGAATGCAGGACTGCAGACCCGTCAGAGACATGTGACTGCGGTATTTTTATGCGCTGTACATACGATGAACTATTTGTTGTTTGAAATTCTTTTTGAGGCATTGTGACCCGTCCAATACACGATTTTGAAATTATTCATTTAAATTAAAACCCAATGATGCGATTTATTTTAAAAATAACTGTAAATTATTAGTGTATTAATATTTATAATAGCCATACTGTGAAAATAAAAAGAATGCATACCTATAACCTATATGCACAATGAAATATCCGCGCGGCATCTAATAACGTTTTGTTATGTCACATCGCAACGTCATTCTGCGCTAACACTATTAACAGTCGTTACGTCACATTGAGCGTGAAACACTTTCTCCTGTTATATGGCACAGAGGAACATTGTTGTTTCGTTTTTGTTTTTAAAATAGCATGCAGATCTTCATTTGTTTAATAGGTTTGAACCAGGGGGTCTTGGGTGCTGAACCGCGTTAATTTCAGCTTTGGGGACCCCCTGATTCCAGCGATACATACCTTTTTGGAAGGGGGGGCCAGTAGCAGCTCCGGCTGGGCTAGTTGGGGGTTATCAAAATGGTGGCTTAAATATCCCGCGTCAAACGGGCCAATAAGAAGCCAGGACATCATCCCTTGCGGCTTCCTATTGGCCCGCGTGACCAGGACCTTTAAACAGCACACAGATACCGGCACCCTCTACGGAGGTATCTTGGAAAGCCGGGGGGGGGGGGGGCGCAGTTCATCTCCGGAGACCCCCCTGCTTCAAACCTATTTAACAAATGAACATCTGTGTGCCAGGCGCAGTCCATTTTTGGACACCAATGGAGAAATGTCCGATTGGTGCAGAGGCGCTCACAAGCGCAATTTAAAAGGAGGTTATGATGCACCAATTTTGCACCACTTGGTACATAGGCCCCAATATTGATTCACTCATCCCAAGTAAGTGGACTTGATGGTTTCCCTCTGTGTGCCGCCATGTTCACTGTTCTGCGTCCGCCTGCTGCTCCCGGCTGTCACCGCCTGTGATACCATTTACAGCTCTGCCTGTGACCGGGACCACTTAGTGCCAAATATCAAAGAAAGAAGCACTCCCAGAAACTCCTTTATCCTGCCACGGGTGCCTGCCCCCCCCCCCTCGGTCCTGGGGTAGAAACTGCTGTATCCTGCCACGGGTGCCCGTCCCCCCCCCCTGTCCTGGGGTAGAAACTGCTGTATCCTGCCATGGGTGCCCCCCCCGTCCTGGGGTAGAAACTGCTGTATCCTGCCACGGGTGCCTGCCCCCCCCCCCCGGTCCTGGGGCAGAAACGTCTGTATCCTGCCACGGGTGCCCGTCCCCCGTCCCCCCCCCTGTCCTGGGGTAGAAACTCCTGTATCCTGCCAAGGGTGCCCCCTACCCCCCACCCGTCCTGGGGCAGAAACTGCTGTATCCTGCCACGGGTGCCTGCCCCCCCCCCCCCGGGGGCAGAAACGGCTGTATCCTGCCACGGGTGCCTGCCCCCCCCCCCCGGTCCTGGGGCAGAAACGGCTGTATCCTGCCACGGGTGCCTGCCCCCCCCCCCCCCCGGTCCTGGGGCAGAAACGGCTGTATCCTGCCACGGGAGCCTGTCCCCCGTCCCCCCCCCTGTCCTGGGGAAGAAACTGCTGTATCCTGCCACGGGTGCCCGTCCCCCCGTCCTGGGGCAGAAACGGCTGAAATGATGAATGGTTGACCGGCGCTGGTCCTGGATAGAAATAATACTGTGTTTATTACACAAATGTTTTAGATCAATGTTTCAGTTCTAAATTTTGGTCTTTTATAAAGATTTTATCCTCTTGATAAAGGTTCATAATTAGGCCGGAAACGTTGATCTAAAACGTTTCCTTAACAAATACTGCGTTATTTCTGTGCAAGACCAGCGCAGGGCTGTTCAGCCATCTTTATTTCAGCCGGGACCACATGGTGACAGCAGGACGGGGTGTTTGTATCGCATGGGAATGTAATAGGACGGTCTCTGTTCAGACTGCGCTTCTTTAGCAGCGATGTATCCCCGGCCGCGTCCGTAGTGGAATGCGCCCGCTTCCGCGCTCCTCGGCGCAGCGCACGCTCGCCTGCAGCAGGAGAGATTTCCCGTCCTTCCGGCAGCGGCTATGGGGAGGCGTGTCGGGGGCGCGGCCGTGACGTCACGGAGCTGGTTTGCTCCGTCGAACAGCTCACGTGACCCGGCCGTCGCGTGGGGAATACAAACTCGTTTGTAGCGCCAAGCGCCGGTCTCCCCATTGCGCATGTGCACCCGCTAGCGCGTGCACTATGCGCCTATGCATTGGCGTCCCAGTGTTTGTTTTCGGCATGAGCTACGTAGCTCGCGCCGTCTCCTGCACGATGGACGCAGCCTGAGAAGTATCTCCGCGGCTAGATCATTCGGTTACATTGTATCTGCCGGTAACATAGGGAGAGTTCCAATTCAATCTCATTTGCATTGTCTATGCAGCACGAGGGAGTGTTAACCCCAGGAGCGCCGAAGGGTCCGGCAAATTGCCGGAGACGTGAGCGGAAGAGGCGGGTCTCTGTTCTCCCCCTCTTGTCCTGCTCCTGATATCCCCTACTAATTATTACCAGGTCTTTTTTTGTGACCGGGCCACGGCCGGCACCAATTTTTTTTTTGTTCTGGATGTCTCTTCCTGCTCCTCGTCTCCGGCATCGTCTCCTTTTTTTGACAACGTGTCGCCATGACAACGTGGCGTCGCGACATAGCTGGAGGAGACGAGGAGCAGGAGACGGTAAGAGGCCCGGCGTGTCCCCCGCACTGATTATTACGATCATTTATTGATGTATCTACTTGTAAGAGATGTGCGCAGAGGAACATATAATGGAGACCGATTTGGGTGAAATGATATCTGGGCTTTATTGAGCCTGTTCCTTTATCCAGGCAAAACATACAAAAACAACAAAATAACAAACCCCTACCCCTTTGTAAGGGCTAACTTACTTCCCCAGACCCTATCTGCAGGACTGGAGGGATATTCCCATTACCAGCCTATCACCCCAAAGTCTCAGGAGGTACCTTAAGCAGGTGGCCCACCATGTCAGTCTCTGGCAGGTTCCTGGGTCCTCGTGTCCAGGAAATATAGGTCTCTGGGTGTCTTGATCTCAGCACAGCCTTTGTGCTCAAGACAGTGTCTGTGTGCAGGCTTCTCTGCTCTCCTATCAGCCCAAATGTGAGCTAAGGAATCTCTCTCCTGTTTCCAACAGGAGGCTTTTCTTACAGCTCTAATGTGGCCAGGTGGAGTCTAGTTAATTGCCTGCCTGCAATTAACCAGCTCCCTGCTGGATGTAGAGGCAGTTTCTCTCAACCATTGATAAGTCCCTGTTACACTACTGTATGTATATCTTTATATAGTGTACTCAGCGCTTTACAAACGAGACAGTACAGGGAATTATAATGCAATAAGTGCAACAAACTAAATCAGACAATAGGAAAGGAAATCCCTGCCCCGGAGAGCTGAATTGATAATGCACTAACATGTTGCGTAGCGCAGTACAATGTGGGTGAAGGATAATACGAAGCATAACGAACAGGTTAACAGCATGTTACGCGAGACAGCACAAGAGGCCAGTAGGTCCCTGCCCCACAGAGCTTGCAATCTAAGAGGGTGGGAAGGGTAAGGAGGGCCGAAAAGGACCGGTGGGGTATTGGCGCCTCTCTTCCTGCCCTCTCCAGGTGGACACCCTCCTCTTCTCTGAGTTTCTGGCCTGGAAGGAGAGTCCGACGCTGGACAGGTCCTGCGCTTTCCTCTCCCGGATTTACCACGAGGACATCACGCCGTGCCTGGACTTTGCCAAGCGGGAGGTGAGCAGGGCCGGCACGGGCAGAGGAGAGCCATAGAGCGCATCATCAGCTAGGTTCTCCCTCATATTAAAAGCAGACCACACCCTAACCACGTAGAGAGGCAATCCCGTGTAGCCAGCCATAAAACAATTTTACCGTTCAAACCCATTGAGCTCGCCCCTGCGCCTCTCGCGGGCTCTCAAGGGGTTAACCAAAGGTGTTGCGTTGGCCTGCGGTAAAACCAACGCTTGGGGTGCGCATTTCTGTTCCCGCAGCTGTCAGAACAGGTCCTCACCGCGGTGGAAGGCAACACGCTGTCCGTGGAGCCAGTGGCGCAGCCGGCGCTGCCCGTGGTGAGAGCGTCGGCCGTGGAACGCGGGGGGCCCAGGTAATTAGGCAGCGCCTGGTGCTAGTTAGCCAGAGGGTACCAAAGTGGTTAGATGCACAGAAATGCTGGGCTCGCTATGACCTCCGCCATCTTTTTCTTCTCCCTTCCAGCGGGTACCGGGCGGAAGTTGCCACGTAAGTGAGACAGCGCAAACTCAGATTTAATTAATCCACTAACGAGCTGCGTTCTAGAGAATGGTTTATTAAGACAGTCCGTAACCCAGTAACTGCAGAACTAATTTGGAGCTCCTGGCTCCCAGGAGAGGGGCCCCAGGTTGGGTGTGGAGGGGGGTGAGAGTTGGGCAGTGACATGGGATGACAGGACATGGGTGGAGTGCATGGAGTGTTACATTGTGTGTGTGTGTGTGTCGATATATATGTGTGTGCAGAGCTATATGTATATATGTAAAGCTGTGTATATATGTACAGGTATAATATGTGTGTGTGTGTATATGTATGCTGAGCGATATGTAAAGACGTGTACATATGTACAGGTGTAATATATGTATGTGTTTATGCAGAAACGTGCGTATTCATGCAGCAGCGGCGGCTTTGAAAATCTACCGCCCCTCGGCACTTAGCTGTTGCGGCCGCCCTCCTTACCTGCCGCCCTCCTCCTCCTGACCCGCAGCAGCAAAGCGACCAACGTGACATCGCACGGCGTCGCGTTGCCATGATAACGCGACGCCATTTGACACTGCGACGGCGTGTTGCCATGGCAACGAGACGTTGTGTGACGTCCACGGCGTAATTTGACGCCGCGGGTCAGGAGGAGGAGGAGGGCGGCCGCTGCAGTAAAGTGACTTCCCAACAGGCCCGAGAGGCTCGAAAGCGCGGCAAAAGTATATGGGGGGCGGACATTTTTGCCGCCCCCAAAATGTTGCCAACCCCGGGCCTAATGATAAATCCGCCACTGTGTATATGTGTGTACGCAGTGTGTTCTTGCACGCAGTGCAATACGTGCATAGCAAAGGCCTACACACAGTATGTAACCCTTCCTGCCCGGCGTCCTAGGAAGGTTACATCGGGCTGGGCTCAGGTGGCTGGGCGATGAGGTAGCAAGGTTGTATAATAACGGGTGCCAGGAACCTTTATAGCACGCCATTTATTGACAACGTTGCACTGTATTTCACGTGGACATACATGAATACGGTTCTTCTATCAGTGCCCCCTCTTAACACTCAAATAGCGGTATATATCTTGTTTCTGCACTGTGCTAAGACACGGGGTCCCCTCCTCATTAGTTAGAAACATCTCTCCTCATTATTTCGGTAATACTAGGCCCATTGGGGATCCTAGCGGGTCCTGTATACGTAAACCCAATAGCTTGGCCTTTATGGTAACTGCCACCTCCACTTCAGCCTGAGAGGAATGTCAGTGCCGATCTGCGGTTAGAGCCAAATCGCCGGCATCCGGGAAACCTCGTTACTGAGGCCCTCTGTCGCATGCCGTTTCACTTAGCAACTATACTGGCCACCCTTAGTCTTCTCTAGGGATCCTAAGTAACCAGGTTACTATCCCTGTCTATAGCATAATACATTTGGGGGTCTGGTCTCTACTATTACTTTAAGAACATGGGTGTCTACTCTCCCCGAGGCTCCTCTCGTGCTCCTGGAACTTAACATTCTAGAACAGTCCCTCTTCCTTAAGTACCCCTATGTGATGTTCCCCAGAGCAATCCAGGGTGGGGCCTGCAACACTAACACTGCTAGTAACCCTATAGGGGAGTTACACATATAGATTAATGTACATTTGCAGGTAGATACATACACAGCGGTGTGTATGTATAGGCTTTACAGTATATAAAGTGTGTGTACACATATATGTATAGAGTAAGGTAAGAAGATGCTTAAACAAAGTGGCATGGAGTGTTCTGATTGGTAGATGCCCTCTGTATGTATTGATTATCTGACACAGTCACCTGCGCGTTTCTCCTCAGAAAGTGCGCACTCAGTGGGCTGTCACGTTCCTGCCGCCATCGCATCAAATTGGGGGATTCTGGGAATTATTACTTCATCTCGCCGTCCTGCCGGTACAGGGTGAGCACCCGACGTTTACACACTGTGGAGCAATAGACTGAGAGGCATAGATCTGCACCGCGCCATGCGGCATATATTTATACCATGCAGAACGGCATAGATCTAATTACTAAAGTGTTATGCGTGAGACTGTACTTGTGTTGAGTTCAAATAATGAAGAATTGCTGCTCTAACAGCCTCTCTTTCTCCCTCCCTCTCTTTCTCCATTTCTCCCCATCCATCCCTCTTTCTCTCTTCCTCCCCTCTTTCTCCCTCCCTCTTTCTCTCTCCTGCTTCCTCCATCCCTTTCGCTCTCCCCCTCCATCTCCCTTCCCTCCCCTTCTCTCTCTCCTTCCATCCCACTTTATCTCTCCCTCTTTACTTTCTCTCTCCCTCCCCATTTTCTCTCTCCCTCCCCATTTTCTCTCTCCCTCTCCACTTACTCTCCCCCTCTCCACTTTCTCCCACCCCTCTCCACTTTCTCTCCACTTTCTCTCCCCCTCCCCACTTTTTCTCCCCCTCTCCACTTTCTCCCCACCTGCTCTCCCTCTCCTCTCCCCCTTCCTCTCCCCTTTCCCCCCCTCCCCCCCTCCTTCTCTCCCTCTCTCCTCTGTCCCCTCTCCGATCTCTCCCGCAGATAACGGCGGTGGGTAATTTCTTCACGTACATGCGTTACATACAGCAGGGCTTGGTGCGGCAGGACAGTAAGTATTCCACTGCTCAATAAATAACTTGTAGAATTGCTCCTTTTTTGTCCTTGTTAATGGCCCAGACCCACCTCGGACTAACGACAGCAAAGGACAGTAATGCGGGTATTAGGGGGAATATTGCTGATTGACACCATTATACAAACAAAATCAGACTGGAATACATATTTTATAATCATCTACATTGAGTTTTTCTCAATGAATAACCTTTCTTAGTAGTATTATTAAAATATAGCAGAATATTACTAAGGCCGGAAGCCTGCAGTCAAGTATCTCCATGGTAACTCCCGCTGTTTATTGTAACTTGCTCCACCCCAAGAGGGCTGTTTAACATGCCGACTTCAAAGTGTCTTATCTTGAGCTTGTCAGATAATGTTCCTAAGTGAGAGGCTCTTGGCTGCCATATTTGTTAAGGTTTTGGG
Organism: Ascaphus truei; assembly: GCF_040206685.1. NCBI lineage: Eukaryota > Metazoa > Chordata > Amphibia > Anura > Ascaphidae > Ascaphus > Ascaphus truei. The sequence continues at coordinate 22,347,372 of NC_134494.1, read as the reverse complement.
CTATTTTTCGTTGTTGGGAGGAGACCAGAAAGGTGAAAGCAGACACTGTGTTGTATAGCATTGTGTATGGACCTGTCAAACTCACCCTGTAGCTCACACGCAATGTAGTAGCCGTTGGCTCTCACTAGCCGTGGTAACACCTCTTCTCCGCGGCCCCGCAGCTGAGCTGATATTCTGGGAGATCGTGAGGCTTCGCAGGGAGATGTCCGAGGCCAAGCTGGGCTTCTACGCTAACGAGTCCTAGCGGCGTCGGAATAGGAGGCTGGTCGTGGAAACGAGAGAGGAGCGCAGCCTGGAAAGCGAGAGCCACTGGGGGAGGAGGGGGGCCTGGCGGTGATATATACACATGCACACATACATATGTATTTACATATCATTATCATCTTCAGCCCTTGTCGATCCACCACTGCTGGATGAATCCTCCCCTATGATCTTCCATGTACTGCAGTTGTAAGTGTCCTCTCCACTTCCCTCCAACACGTGCGTGTGTGTGTGCGTTATATATGTATATACACATGATGATGAGCCTTCGAGTGCACGTTGTACTGTCTGCACTATCTTCATGTCTCTAAACCCAGCCTCCCTGCCTGGCACTATGCGCTGACGCTGCCAGACATCGGCACCTCAGCCCGGTGCGAGGAGCAGCAGAGAGCTGCGCCTGACCCGCTGCGAGAGACTCCGCCAGCTCTCCGGGGGTATCCCCTGCTCGCTCCCTCCAGGGTCCTTTCCCCATGACTCTCCTCCTGCAGCTGATTTACGAGTCGCTTTCACTCCATGATTGCCGTAGGGGGTCAACAACGCAAAGGCAGAGCAACATGGTACCAGGCCAAGCAATGCATTGTGGGTCTCTGGCATTGAAGCGGTTACATTGCAGACATTAATGGGCCTATTCTATAAGGCTTCATAAAAAAATGGCTGGGCCGGTTACGCCGCCATTTTGTGGAGCGTTGCTATCACGGTATTCAGAAAGCCTCGATTACCTGTGATAGCAAAATTCCCAAAACGGGCGAGTAGCCGGCGACGTGATGATCGCCTCTCTCAAAAGGGCTCACCCGGCGATTTGTCCCAGCTGCAGAGAGAGCTGCACAGAGAGAGCCGCCTCTCCCCGCGCGTATCTCGCCAGCGATCGCAGGCTTTTAATAAAAAATGTAATACTAGTGTATGTGAGCAGGGGGTCTCCGGAGCAGAAAGGCGTTGATTTGAGTTCTGGGGACCCCCTGCTTCCCGAGTTACAGGCCCCGTTATGAGGTGCCGGTATCTCCTATGCATTTAAATGTCTCGCGTCACGTGACTGTGGGAATAAAATGCCTAGGATATACCGGCACCCCATAACGGGACCTGTATCTCGGGAAGCAGGGGGTCCCCAGACCTCAAATCAATGCGGTTCTGGTCCGGAGACCCCCTGCTCACGTACACTAGTATTAAAAAAAAAATATTAAAACAGCTTCATTACCTTAGCGGATAGCCGCTAAGGCAACAAAGGGGTTAACAACCAGTGGCCGGGTTATTGTGGGTAGTGGGGGTGGGTGAATGTGGTATTTGGCCCTTGGTGGGTGTTTATTCCTACCTGGTGGGTAGCGGGATGGGTTAACCCCTTCATTGCCTTGGCGGGAATTAACCTCAAAGGTAATGAAGGGGTTAACTCCAAATGCCACTCCCACCCCCCAAGGCCTAAATACCCACCAAGGGCCAAATACCACCTTCACCCACCCCTTCTACCCACAATAAACATGGCACTGGTAGTTAACCCCTTCATTGCTTTATCGGTTAGCCGCTAAGGTAATGAAGTTGCCTGTAAATGCATTTTTATTGCATGGTATTCATGCCGGGGGTCTCCGGTGCCGGGGGTCTCCGGTGCCGGTATTAATGGGTATCCATCCGATGCAGGAAAATGCAAGTCCCTCTCTCGCCGCCGTCTCTGCAGCTTCTCCGCAGCCTCACGCCATCTTTTCCTGGCGTGAGCATTTGGGGAGAAACTCGCCATTCTAGAGCCGCTATTAGCCTCCATAAACTAATCGAGGCTACTAGAATTGCACGAGTTTCAGAACCTGCCGATAACTGGCTTATCGCCGCTCACCCGCCGATGTGTTTGAGACGGCTGCAAAAACGGGCGATTGATGCCTTTATCGCCCACTTATCGAGGCTTACTGAATAGCAGTAGGCATTTTGGCCGAAAAGGCCTCGATAAGTGGTTTATCGAAGCTTATGGAATAGGCCCCCAAATGCTTCCACTCCCAGCTGTCAATAAGGGGTTAAACTGAGCCAAATAAGACGTTAGCTGCTATCGCACTTATTCTTTATGGGAAATATGTATATATAATATAATGGAAAAATAATAATATTTATACACATACATAAATATTAAGATCATTGTACATTCAATTTTTGTGGACTCTTAAAAAAATGGCCACCATTACCTGCCTGAATGTCGGTAGGCCACAATGGCTTTCTTATCTAGCTCTGATAGTGTTGTACACAGCGCTGGATATTGTATTCTGAAGACACAACGAGCCTCCCCCCTCCTCCCCCTGCCCTGAAAGGGCTAGAAATCACATATTTGTGCAGAAAGTGACTTGGTCCAGGTCACAAGGAGATAGTGTCATGAGCCACTACTTCATGAAATCGGGTTTGATGCAGCTAAGCCGCTCAAAGGCGTTTTCATGCTAAATTTCCCTTGGTATTCAATGGGGAATTCCAGGACGAAGAACTGGCCCCTAATTTGGAGGCGCTTATACATTCATTCTAACCCATAAAACAGGCCCCTATTCAACAAGCTGCGACTCTGCTTCCCCGTGCTGGGAAGGTGTTAGTCCCATTCAAATGATCAGAGTGGATCACTTCTCCAGCATTGGGAAATGGCTTCGCTGCATATTCACGGCTTGATCCATAAAGCGACATTTCCGCCTTTTTTTGTTTTACTTTAAGTGGGAAGCAGGGGGTTAAACAACAGTCGAAAGCGCGAAACACCTTAACAAGAAGGGATATGTGTAAAAACAGGAAGTGACGCTCAAGTTAATAACACAACCTACATTCCACAAAAACCGGTAGTTCTGCAGCCAAGGTCCAAATGAGGGATTCCCAAATCCCCCACAAAGTCTACGGCAAGGAAAAGTGGGACGTTCCAGGGTGCACGGGCAAGCCAGTGTGAAGAGAAGAGAAATGGTGGTGAAACACAGGAATATTATATTTTGTATATTTTATATACTATTCGTGATATATATATATATATATATATATATGTGTGTGTGTCTTTTGCTGGCTATGCATCTTAACCCTGGCTGTGCTCAAAGCTGTGACCATGCAGCAAGCTTAAGCCTATAGGGAACCATGTTTATGGTTTTGAAGCAAAAGGTGGCAGTGTGCGCTCATTTGCATGTAATTTCCCAGAATCCCTTGCTGCAGTGGAAGTGCTGTGTGCTGGGTGATAATGGTGAAAGGCGGGGCTGCAAACCTGTCTAAGACATGCAGATGAGCATACAGTAATATTTCTATTTGCTATATATACAGAATATACATATATATATATATATATATATATACATATATATATATATATATATACACCCGTAGCTTGAGTCAGGATGATCTTCTAGGGTGTTAGATATAGGCTCTCCTCTTGCAGTTTTCTGATGGTATATAACTGCATCTTGGTAAAGGAGTACAGAGAAAAATATGGCATAATAACGTTTTTTTTAATGTTAAAAAGATATGTAAAGATTTCCAGCTCACAAACGTTTCCTTGTTAAAGAGCAGTTGCATGCGATGCTTTCCAGCGCAGGTGGTGTTGAGTCCTCCAGTCTATAAGGGGCATCCACAGCTTGCTGTAACTGGGCTGGTGAGATCCCTCCTGAGGGGCCGTCCGCTACCCGCAGTCCATGGCTCTCCCCGCCCCTGTATGCGCTGCTGTTAGTCCGCTCTGGCCTGCACTTTGATCCTGAATTCCTTCTGCCCCGTATGCAACCATCTCTGCCGAGCCCCCCGTCCCGTCTGCATTTCCAGGTATGTGACGTCAGAGTGAACTATGGTGGCTCAGCTTGGACACCCAACGCGTTTCGCAAACTATTGCTTCGTCACGAATAGTATCAATACAAAATATATTATTCCTGTGTTTCACCACCATTTCTCTTTTAATTTATTTTTCTCTTCTCACACTGGATTGCCCATGCGCCCTGGAACGTCCAACTTTTTTCTTTGCGGGAAGCAGGGGGGTCTCTGGAGCTGGACCGCGTTCATTTTAGCTTCGGGGTCCCCCTGCTCCCCGAGATACGTACCTCTAAAGGAGCTGCTGGCAGCAGCACCAGCTGGGCGAAGAATATGGATGTTTAAAGGTCCCACGCCACGCGGGCCAATAGGAAGCCGCCATGTCATCCCTTGTGGCCTCCGATTGGCCAGCGTGACGCGGACATTAACAGACGTGATGTTACGTAAAGTTGCCATGCTATCCTCAAAGCTTAATATATGCAGAAACACCATCCGAACTACATCTTTTCAGCATAGGCTCCACATCACGTTATTGTGGCATAACGTCGCCTTATCTTCCAGTTACTACTATTTAAACCCCGATAGAGGGCTTTTGCTGAAATGGCGAGAAAGAGGAGAGCAAATGGAAGTAATGCCCGGGCTATAACACTTGTGTTATTTAAATGAGAACCTAACTCAGGCGTTCCACCCATGCAGACCCTGCAAAAGCCCTATTTGAGGGTCTGGATCAGAGTAACGGCAGGAAGTTTAGATGTAACTTATCGCCACGTCTCCGGTTTTATCCTTAACGGGCTGTCGCGGATATACGATGTTCAGATAAATGGTAACGCCAGCTTTGCGTAGAATGTGCGCGTCGTTATCACGAACGGCCGTTCTCATTAACGCTATGGTCTTTGCGGGAGAAAACCTGGCTTAAAGTGACGTTATTGGCTCTGATGATGCACCGTTGGTGTTAACGTGACATTCAGTTAATGCCTTGCTAAGTGGCTTAACGGAGCTTTAGAAATCTGGGCTTTAAAGCGTGAAGAATAGGTGTCACATGGCTGAGTGCTTTCGCCTAACTACCAGTCATTTTTGTTTTCCAAGTGGGTCCTCATTACCCTGCACATGTATGCATTGCTCTGCACATGTATGCATTGCTCTGCACATGTATGCATTGCTCTGCACATGTATGCATTGCTCTGCACATGTATGCATTGCTCTGCAGATCCCTGCCGGTGAATGGGTGCAGTTCAGTTATAATGCCATTTTGTTGTCCGCTCTGCTTAGGCAAAGTGGGGGGGTGAATATGTTTGGGAGGGGGGGGGGGGTCTTGTCGTGTAGGCCGTCCTGAAGCTGTGTTACGTTCTCAGTATTATGCAAACTGTAGCAAAAACAAAAATGACATATTGAGCTCTGGAATATATTAAATAGCTCTTTTTAACGTGTTGTGGTGTTTGGTTTTTGTAAGGATTGTGCGGGTTTTGGGACGGATTTTGGGGTAAAACAGAAAGTGCTAGGGGGTGCAGAGACCTAGAACAGGAGTGCACAAACTTCACCCCTTGCGCCCCCTGCCTGCTCTCCTGTCCTGCTCGCGCCCCCCCCCGCCCCCTCTCGGCTCCGGTGTCAAATGACGAAGCGGGATCATGTGACGTCATGGCACCGCGACGTCACGTGACCCAGCAGCATCAGTTGACACCGGGTTACCATAACGACGCGTCGCTGGAAGCCAAGGTAAGTTAGTTAGGCTGAGTCCCCAGTCTTCACTGTGGCACGCGTGCCCGGCGGGGGGGGCGGTGCGTGCACAGCACTACACCGCGATAGGCGGTCTGAGGGGAGAGGGAAAGTTTGCGACGGGAGGGGCGTGGCTGTGGGTTTGCGGGGCGTGGCCATGACGTCCCGCGGCTGGTTCGCCCTTATTGGCTGAACCGCCGGCGGGGGCGTGGCCACGCCTCCGTCGCAGATGTTGAGTTCAAATTCTCCTGCCTCCCTGAAAACCTGTCGCGCACCGCTGGGGAAAGGTGCGCGACAAGGTAGGGACTGGGACCGGCCGGACTGGGGGGGCGGGGCTTGATAGCACAGCGCACCCGAGCCGTGCGCTGTAGAAGTGACTGGGGCCGCCCCCTTACAGAGGCCTCGCGTAGTCCCCCGGTATTTGATTTAAATGCCTTGGGGGAGAGCACGGGACCACTGTAACTGTTGCGGCCCCCCCAAAAAAATATCAGACATTTTACGCACCCCCAACCTACAGTGCCGCAACAATTTTTTTGCACGCTAACACTTATTTAATTTTAAGTTTATTTAACCATAAACGTAAACATCTTTCTAAAATATGCCCCACAGAGCTCTGTTCCAGTGTCTAAATAAATACATGTACTACTTTTAATTAATCGCCATAAACATGACTTTTTAAATGCCATTGTAACCTTTTGAGTGATGGGGCATCCCCGCCCCCCCATTCTTCTTACACCCAGGACCCCACTAGGATAATAATAGGGTGTGCCGTTTTTGGTGTGTTATCGACCCCCCCACGTTGTACAGCGCTACGGAATATGTCGGCGCCATACAAGTAAAAACGAACCATTATAATATGGTACGCTGTGCAATACGCGGCGGGCGTCCACAGCAGCGAAGGGGTTAACGGGCGTTATGCGAGGATCCTGGGAGATTTAAGCTGGGACTCCTGTTCCCTGCGCTCAGTACCCGCCGTCTCCACTTGATGTCACTGGTGAGTCAGAACGCCTCGATCCACAAAGCCTCTCGTTTAAAGCTAACGATGCATCTTCAAAGGACGATAACAGAACGTCAAGTCTGATAATCTCCCAATTAGAGCAGATCATTAACTAGAATGGACCTTAGTTTTCATGATATGCAAATGAGGTTATACCTAGACTTGGCACGAGTCTTCGATGGCTGTAATGCTCCAGTTAATAATTAAGATAACGTACTAAGATTATGTATATGTGTGGTGCTAAAAAGTATTACAAATCTTCATAAAATGTGCACAGTATGTATGAAGAGTTCATTCATACGATGCATCATCTGTTTTAAAAAAAAAATTAACTTAATTTTTATTGAAGAATTTAAAAAAACATTTTTTTTTTACATATAGAATAGAGATGCAGCCACCAGAATCCGATCACTTGCCTGGGTAAAAACTAAGGCCCGTTCTATAGTGCCTGCGCTGGCTGCGCCGCGCGCGGCATTTACAGTTTGCTGACGTTAGTCAGCCTTTCTTTAATGGAGCACGGCAGGTAGCTTGGAGCGGACCGACGAGGGAGAAGATGAAGAAATTAATGATTTTGCGCTGCTACCGGCGCTGTAATGTGTATGTGTATATATATGTGTATGTGTATGTGTCAAAGATAAATATATAATGATTATTTTTATAACAGCATTTTTTTTATTTTAAAAATATTATTTAATACATAGTTCACAATCTCTACACACGCACATACACACGCACATATACATATACAAACACATACACACACAGTACCTTCTCTCACAGCATACACACGAAAAGCATGCGGCACGTGCATGCACATTCGCACATGCACGCGCGCGCGCGCACGGCCGCACACACTATTGAATGTATACAGGTGCAGCCACCAGTATCAGATCACTTGCTTTGGAAAATCTGGGGCAATCTCACAGTAAATGCCTCAACATTTCTGCGAGATTCCTAATGGCCCATCGGATTAACACAGCAGGGAGGTCCCTGCAGTCCCGTCCAGTTTGAATGGGACTGCAGGGACCCCTCCGCTGTGTTAATCCGATGGGCCATTAGGAATCTCACAGAAATGTTGAGGCATTTACTGTGAGATTGCCCCAGATTTTCCAAAGCAAGTGATCTGATACTGGTGGCTGCACCTGTATACATTTTGGAAGAAATAATATAAGGGTACAACCATGGGGGTGGGGGAGGGAAAAAGGGGGCATGGGGAGGCTAGACAAGAGGAAGGTTCAATAGATTTTAAATCTTAAGCGTTTATTTGTATATACATTTTGCGTCCTGTTGAATACCTGCTTGACGCGTTTTATATCAAAACAGAATGATGTGTATTTTTTTTAATGTATAAATAGTGCTAGTAAATATCCATCATCAGTGTCATATTATTTATAATTAACCACGCCGTGCATATAATACATTTTGTTAAACCTACATAATGAAACATCTGCGCTGTCAAATACATTTTTATTTTGATACATAGCTACTCCCTTCTGCGCTAACGCTATTAGCAGACTTTTTGGTTTAACACGCATCCTTTATTTTGGGGGGTGCATACTAACATTGTTTTTTTTTTTAGTACACCCCATTAACCTCTGTACGCCAAGCATAGGCCGTTTCTGTGCGCCGAAATGTAAAAACTCGTTTTGGACGCTGACGGAGAAATTGCAGGTTGGTGCGCAGGCGCGCAATCTAAGATGAGATTTCCGTGTGCCAGTTTTGCGCCACTTTGTAGAATGGACCCATAGAGTTATTACCCAGAATTCTTTCTCTCTCCTCCCTCCCCTTCAGCTAAAGCCCTATTTTGGGGGTCTGGGTCGGAGTAACGACAAGACTGGCGTAACGTCATGTTAGTGGAAGCTAACGCAACGCTATGCTGCAATAACCAGATGTTGAGCCTATGGTAAAGATGGAGTATGGCCGTTGTTGTTACATACCCACACCTGTTTTAGGTAACGGAGCGTTGTGGATCTGACCCATATTATATATCAGGGGTGGGCAAACTTATACCCCTGCGCCCCCCTACTTGCTCTCCCCTGCTCGCCATGGTAATGTGATGTCATGTGACCCGCGGCGTAATGACGCCGGGTTACCATGGCGACGTGTCCCCGAAGACAAGGTAGAAGCTACAGAGGCTGCGTGCGGTCCCCCGCCATTTCATTTAAATGCCTTGGGGGAGAGCGCCCCCCCCCCCCAGTTTGCGCACCACTGTGTGTGTGTGTGTGTGTGTGTGTGTATATATATATATATAATTTTATTCAGATATGTCTGTCACTGGTTCTCAACCTTTTTTTTGAACACCTTTTTGTAAATCTCGGGGCACTTCTGCTCATCCGACCGCACACAACCTGTCTCGCTCACACGCATTACTCGCCCTCCTCACACGCAGTGTGTAAATGTGCAGAGTACTGTTTGGATGTGCAGAGCAGTGTGCATAAGTGCTGTATGAGTACTGTATTGTACTGAGTATATGTGCAGAGCGGTGTATATAAATGCAGAATACTTTATAGATGTGCAGAGTAGTGTCTATATGTATGTGCAGAGCAGTGTGTTGAAGCGCAGAATACTGTATGAATGTGCAGAACATATATGTACTGTATGTGCAGAGCAATGTGTAGAAGTACAGAGTACTGTATGGATAAGCAGAGCCATTTGTAGAAGTGCAGAGTACTGTATGGATGTGCAGAGCCATGTGTAGAAGTGCAGAGTACTGTATGGATGTGCAGAGCCATGTGTAGAAGTGCAGAGTACTGTATGGAAGTTAGAGCCATGTGTAGAAGTGCAGAGTACTGTATGGATGTGCAGAGCAATGTGTAGAAGTGCAGAGTACTGTATGGATGGCAGAGCCATGTGTAGAAGCACAGAGTACTGTATGGATGTGCAGAAGCATGTGTAGAAGTGCAGAATACTGTATGGATGTGCAGAGCAATGTGTAGAAGCACAGAGTACTGTATGGATGTGCAGAAGCATGTGTAGAAGTGCAGAGTACTGTATGGATGTGCAGAGCCACGTGTAGAAGTGCAGAGTACTGTATGGATGTCAGAGCCATGTGTAGTAGTGTATGGATGTGCAGAGCGGTGTATAATTGTGTGATGTGCGCATCGCTGCGTTGCACACGCCTCTGGCACAGCAGGCCTTGGTGATGGGGGTGATCTCACTGATAAGGTGGGACTGTACCCTTGGACTTTACTCCCTGTCACACCACCGTGCACCTGTCAGTGTGTCCTTAGTTCACTGCAAAGTGACAGGGTAAAGTCCCCAGGCAGGGTAAGGTGATTCTAACCTGCCCCAAATCTGCTAGGACAAGTCAGATTGTTCTTACAGGAGCGGGGGGCAAAGCATGGGGGCTAATGCCTGTGCCTCAAACACACGCATTATATATCATCAACAGGAGGACTGACTGTAGAGGGAGAGGGGGATTGGCCCGGTATTAAAGGGGTGCCACCCCCTGACCTCACAGGGAGGCAAGGGGTTAACTGGACTGCGGTCCAGGAATGTGTTTTTACCTTGCTTCAATATCCAAATGTGCATTCCCCTGTAATAATGTATTGTCCCCATTCCAGTGTCTGCACCAACACTCACACTGGGATCCATTCGGGAGGAGAAGGGTTAATAGTTAGGAAGGTATTCTAGCCCTTTGTTCCATGTTTCCGCCTTTTCAGGCTCCATTTTTCAGCTTCCCATAGGTCGCCATTGCAGCTCCATGCATTCCCATGGCGAATCTGGCGGTTTGGGCCCGTTTCCATAGAAGACCAGCAGGTGGCACCCGAGAGGAGTAGCGGCGGTTCCCCATTGTAAGTCAATAGAGCAATTCATTTCAATGGGGATTCCTCGACGCCGACTTCCAGGAACGGGTTGGCAGCCTTCCAAACCGCAGACCGCAGAAGCGGATACAATATCTATAAGAGAGCTTTTGATCACTCTAGGTCAAGTTCAAACACAATTGGCGTGGGAATCTTAGGTTCTAGGGCACCCAGGAATAAAATTCTTTTTGCCGCTAGATCCTAGGAACCCTTCTCCCCACACTCGACCACCACCGGGTCCGAGGGTTAAGGACCCCCGTAAAGGGTCGCGCTCGCCACGAGGGTCGCGCCATTGACTCCAATGTCGGAGGGAAGAGCAGCGCGTAAAAACGACTAAGTCCGAATGAGCAGAAACCCAGAGCCCATAACTCCGGTTCTGTCCAACCTAGAGGGCTGAGATTCGGCCACCATGTAGTCCTAGTTCCGACAGGATTGCATGGCAAATACCAACCCTCTTGGGGCAACAGAATGGAGTCAGGGTAATTGCAAAGGTTGGGTTTCTGCCATTGACGTGCATGGCGGAAAAAAGCCTCATGTTCAAAAGGGGTTTTTAAACTGTATTTGTGTATCTCCGGCACGGTGGTTTGCAGCGAGCTGAAACTTGGCCACCTTGGAGAGTCACCTCCGGCATGAGGGACTGGCAAATTTCAGCCCGCTGGGCCCAGCCGAACGGATTATTTTAATATACATTGATATTGGAAAATATATTGTTTTTCAAAGCGGGGATAAAAGCCCGCGAAGGTTTCTGACTCTTTTAAATGTAAATGCTCAGGGGGGCGACCCATTGTCTAAAACAGACCCCCTGATCAAAGGCTCAGCCACTCTGGCTGTATACATTAGGGCGGAGAAACGCAGGGCTTGAGTGGTCTGTAAGTGTTGTAATTCACACCTACAGACAAAGGGTTTCCTGACCAGATCCAGGTCTGGTAGACATGTAGGCGCCCTGACTTTTGTGTGGGGCTAAAGAAATGAGACCCCCAGGGCCAGAAGTACGCATGTGCCAACTAGCTGGGGGGCATGATCTATCAATGTTCCCACGTTAGAGATTGGGTGCAGGTAATTGTTCTCCAATGACCTGCACTCAATGACAAAGTATAGGACTGGAATTACATATAAACCAGTGTCAGTCCTATGCTCAGAGCCTTCGATTTTACCAACTACTTGATGCCCGATTGCTGTATGAATTGCTAATCCTGTTCCTGATTACTTCATCACCCCAACCCCTAAGTAAGTGTTATTTCTTGTCTGTTATTTGTACTATCTTGTGTGTTCACCTTCTTTAAGGAATACATTCTCTTTATTATATCTAAGTCGTGTTCAGTTCAACCCAGTTATTTTGTGTATATTATATCCTATCACAAGTTACCGTGACACTGACTATCCTAAAAATATATCACCCCTATCCAGTGCCAGGGGGACCAGCGATGTTTTAAGAAGGTGTGGGTATGAAGGGGTTAACTTAACCTGCACAGGATGGCGCTGCCTCTCTGTCACTGTCACTTATGTCAGTATGTCTGCTTCTCACTGTATGGATGTTTTTAATATGCATAGGGAAGTTCTCTACAACTGTATATATATATGTATGTACAGCTGTACTGTATATAATACTTTTTTTTATATATGTAATTATATTTACCCGTATGTTGCATCCATAATGTACTTTATACATACATATAAAACACACAATGTGCATACACTATCTATTTTATATATATAAAAACACACACAACCCATACTGCTGGGACCAAAACGTTGATCGGACTACAAAAAACTGTGCAGCATTGGTGAGTGCGGGGTAATTGATCTTGCTGTGCATTATATCGTTTTCCATTTGATCTACTGGCTTACTATATACCCCTATATTAGATATAAATTGCAAAGCCAGTATAACCAGCCTCACACTGATGAAACCCAAAAGGTCGAAACATGTCTGTGAGTAGGGTTACTGGCTATGCATCTTAACCCAGGCTGTGCTGAAAAGCTATGCAATGCAGCAAGCATAAGCTTATAGGAGTCCATGTCGAAATGGATTTGAAGCAAAAGGTGGCACTGTGTGCTCATTTGCATGTCATTTCCCAGAATCCCTTGGTGCAGTGTAAGCACTGTATGCTGGGTGATAATGGTGAAAGGCGGGGTTGCAGACCTGTCTAAGACATGCAAATGAGCATACAGTAATATTTCCATTTGATATATATATGATGGTAGGCCAATACAGTTTTAGTTGTGATGTCACTCAGTGATGTCATGGTGCCGAGTCTCCCTCTGTGCTGACCTATTAGAAAGCGCTTAACCATCGACCTATGATGTCATCACCGTCCCCTCACAGACAGGGACAGCCCAGGAATGTGATTTGTGCAAAGAAGGATTCATGGGTAACAAAAAAAACAACAAATAAATTAAAATAATGTCTTTGTTTGGCTTGTTTACTTTGCGATGCATTGCAGGCCCCTCTGGGAGCTAAGAGGTTAATTCATTGGCAGGTGCCTTCTTCTATATCCTTACCTGCCGCACTCTCCAGCTGCCAGCGTGCGGATATGGGCTCGTTCACCGCTGCCACCGGCTACCTTCATCTGGCGTTATCAGAGCCAGCATCGATCAGAAACGGAATTGTTTTCCTGCCAATGTAATATTTCGGATTCTAGAGAAACGGGGTCAAAATCCAGCAAATTAAACTTTTGAACTACAGAGAAAATACCACTGAATTTGGGAAGATTTGTGCCTGTGTAAAAGTACAATTTGTTTTATTATTTTAATATTCTGCTTACCTGAAAGTTATAAGGTCAGTATATAATTGCAATCAGGACATATACACCACGTAACAAAAGATATCACCACTACGTTTTCTTATTTACAAAGCCATTTTTTATTATTTCTTTTCTTCTAAAAAGTGACAGAAAAACTCCCTGCTGTTTATTTATTTTATTCAAGGTTTTACCAGCATGAGTTTATTGCACACAGTATGTGCTTAGCCCATTTAACATGATACAAGCTAAATGATACATTTGCAGCAAAGTATTACTTAAAGAGTGCCCACACATAATGCTACATTCTGCTGTGGCATACCCTGACTTAGAACATTGTAGCTTAGGTTGGATCTAATTGAATACAGTCTGTAGCAAACATAGTATGATACTAAATGTTCGCATAATGATCAACCCAGGGGTGCACTAACTTCTTGAGCTGCGCCCCCCCTGCCCGGGAGCTGCAGCATTTGCACCCCACTCTCCCAATGACTCGGCGTCACATGACGTCGCGGGTCATGTGACGTTACGTGACGTCACACGACCCCGCCGCGTCATTTGAAGTGCTGTTTGCAATGGGGAGAGGGAGTGGCTCAGTGAGTAACGACAATGACTGACACTGAGAGTTAGAAGCAGGGGAACCTGGTTCAATTCCTGACGTCGACTCCTTGTGATCTTGGGCAAGTCACTTTATCTCCCTGTGCCCCAGGCACCAAAAACATAGATTGTAAGCTCCACAGGGCAGGAACTGTGCCTGCGAAATGTCTCTGTAAAGCGCTACGTAAAACTCGCAGCGCTATACAAGAACATGATATTATTATTATTATTATGTCAATAAAAGTCTAAATAAATCCACTGCCTTATCATCGCTGCTTTCTTCGTAGTTTAGGTCTTGGTTTCTGATCTGTAATAAACGACTTTATTATTGACGCCTTTCGGTGTCAAAGAAGATATGCATTATATACAATTTTAAAGAGAAGTTTGTGATGTCGTGACAGGGAGTTCATAAATGCTGCTTTTTATTTAAAAGCAGCAATCCCGCTAAATTTCAGTATTTATTTATTTTTTTAATATAATTTAAACTCGCTATTTTTAGCTCCGTTGATGCACCGGTTGCTAAGATACAGTACTTATCCGTTTACTTGGCAGTGTTTCTTTTCGCCCAATAGGAAGTCAACAGATGACGTTGCGGCTTCCTATAGGACCCCAGGACACACAAGATTTGGCGGCCATTTTAATTTTCCTAAAAGTGAAACCCGGGGCGTCTCCAGAAAAACAATTAAAGCAGTTCAGTTTCAGAGGAGTGGGTTTAATGGCTTTGCATCTCATCCCAGCCTCTGTCTAAAAGCTGTGTTTAAAACAGCATGTAGTGGCTTGAGGATTGGCTTGTGTAATACGAGCTTGAGACAAAAGGTGGCACTGAGTGCTCATTTGCATGTCATTTCCCAGAATCCCTTGCTGCAGTGGAAGCGCTTGTATGCTGGGCGATAATGGGGAAAAGACAGGGTTGCAGACCTGTCTAAGACATGCAAATGAACTTACAGTAATATTTACAGTTGCTTTATGCTTTACTGTGGAGGGTTTTTGTCAATTTTTTACCCACCATAACCTTAATAATTGTGGTGTATATATGTATATATGTATATATGTATATATGTATATATGTATATATTGTGCCAGTGATATTCATGGGATGGGAACAATGGATGGGAACCTTATGAATTAAACCAATTGAAGAATTAAGATGGGATGGAGCGCATTTGGAAGAAACAAGAAACTCCTTAAAGGAAACCTTCCACTGTGCCTCAAGAAGAAAGGTTTGACCCGTGTACTCTGCCCGTGCTCACGTATGGACGCGAAACCTGGGCCCTGAATAATTCAGAAGCTTCAGACAATGCAAAGAAGTATGGAGAGATGTATGCTGGGTATTACCCGTAAAGACAGGGACAAGAATCCATGGGTTCGGAAGCCAACAAGTCTGTGACATCATCACAAGGGCAAAGAAATTAAAAGGGCAGTGGGACGAACATATGGCAAGAAGAAATGACCATCGCTGGACAAAGATGGCACTCATCTGGATTCCAAGAGAAATTAAAAGATCAAGACGACAACCAACAGTAAGATGGGTAGATACAATTAGAAAATGTGTTGGAGTAACATGGAAAAGAGAGGCTTACAACTGCAGCACCTGTTAGATCATTGGGGAGCCTTCATCAAGAAGTGGATTCACAAGTGCACAAGTGAAGATGATATATATATATATATATATATATATATATATATATATATATATATAGCCAATAAAGAATATTACTTGTGAGCACATTCACATGTCTTAGACAGGTCTGCAACCCTGCGTTTCAACCATTATCACCTCGCATACAGTGCTCCCACTGCAGCAAGGGATTCTGGGAAATGACATGCAAATGAGCACACAATGTGTCACCTTTTGCCTGGAATATCCATTCACATGGAGCCCATTTAAGCTGATGCATCGCTGTTCACACAGCTTTTAAACACAGCATGGGACTAGCAAAGCAAGTACAAACCACTCACAGACATGTTTCAACCATACATATAAATTTCAGAATGTATATCTATAGCTCTAACTTGTTCACAATCCCTGAAGCCTCCTCACACCTCTCTGTCAGCGTTTGACACTTTGCTAATGGAAGCAATAAGATTCCGTCTTTGTCGCTGGGTTTAGCATCTCTGCATGAATGTCTCAGGTTTGTGCTGCATCCCGTCTCCGTGGCAACAGCTGGTGCTGACGGGAAGCCTGTACCATCTGCTCATAAGAGACAGAGCTGAGTAAGAGGTGGGCCTTGCTTCACTCACTAGGGACATGAAGTGTGAATACAGAGAGACAGATCTGAAGTAAGCAGTAGTGAAGGGGGAGGGGAGAGGACTGGGATGGTAATGGTAACCATCAGTGGTTGATGGTACATACAGTAAAGGGGAGCTGAGTATTACAATGTTTGTAGTTACAAATCTGCACTTCACTCCTTCAGTTGAGGAGGGAACAACAACACAACATAGCACAGCTCTGCCCCTGATGCACTAAAGGAGTTAATGGACCCTCCCCCCCCCCCCCCACCTCTCAAAAAACCTAAATTAGTGAGATTTCCTCATTCTGGGACCCAAAAATTGCATTTTTAATTGTAAAGTACCGATTTGGATTAATGAGACTCCATTACGGACCTGTCAGCTCTGAGTTTTTGTGAGTCTCACAGACTTGGAGTCAGTCTCGCTGATATTTAGCATCAGCCATCTCACAGACTTCAATAACGTCTCACTGATGGAAATCAATACTTTTCCATAAACATTCATTTTTTTGTGGTGCCGAACCCCATAATCTCCCTGATTTGCTTCGGGAAGGTTGGCATGTCTGCGCTGAAGTCCATGAGACCGCTCGTGCAACAAACACACAGTGCCGAGTGCTGTCAATGGTCTGGTTTTAATGTCCCCTATTCAATTTGGTAAGTAGTGGGTAACACGCAATTAACAATGCGTTAGCGCTCATTCTCTTTTAACCCCTTTGGTACCATGCTGGCCTGTCTGGCACCAAAAGGGTTAATAGAGGTTGATGCCGCCTTAGCTGTGTTCCCTTAGTAAATATAGCCTGGCTGGTGCTGGTTGCTAGGGGAGAGGGTGGTGGGATACTGGTTGCTAGGGGAGAGGGTGGTAGGATTATGGTTACCATGGGAGAGTGGTAGGATACTGGTTGCTAGGGGAGAGGATTTAAGGACACTGGTTGCTAGTGACTGCTGATGTTCATTAGTCTCACCCCTGATTGGTTGCATTGTTTGCGTGCCAGCCAATCAGGGACGGAAGAGGCAAACAAGTCTGGTTCTTGCCGGGGGCGGAGCTAAAGTGGCGGGAAAGAGCAGTGAGGAAAAGCAGCAGGTGTGCGTGTTTATGTGAGGGGAAGTTTCTCATTCACTAGCAAGAAGTCCCACTCATTGGAATAGTCTTACTAATTGAGGTGCAGTTTCACCACTTATGCATTGTAGAGTAGTCAGTTTCAGTTATTGGAGTACAGTGTCACTCCCTGTATGTGTGTATAAGTATCCACTAGTGTATATGTGTATACGTATTCACCTGCTGTGTATGTATCAGTATCTACCTGTTGTGCATGTGTGTATACATCTCTGCCTGTTCTGTATGTGTGTATACATCTCTGCCTGTTGTGTATGTGTGTATAAGTATCCACTAGTTGTGTATATGTGTACAGTATAAGTATTCACCTGTTGTGTGTGTATCAGTATCTGCCTGTTGTATATGTGCGTATACATCTCTGTCTGTTGTGTGTGTGTGTGTGTGTATCAGTACCCACCTGTTTTGTATGTGCACATAAGTATCCGCCTGTTGTGCATGTATCTATGCATGTGTTCTGCCTGTTGTGCGTGTGTGTGTCTGCCTGCTGTGTATGTGTATACGTATTTGCCTCTTGTGTACATGTGTAAGAATCTGCCTGTTGTGTGGGTCTGCCTGCTGTGTATGTGTATTTACATATTTGCCTGTTGTGTACATGTGTAAATTTCTGCCTGTTGTCTGTACAGTACATGTGTAAATTTCTGCCTGTTGTCTGTACAGTACATGTGTAAATATCTGCCTGTTGTGTGTACGTGTGTAAATATCTGCCTTTTGTGTGTACGTGTGTAAATATCTGCCTTTTGTGTGTACGTGTGTAAATAAATATCTGCCTGTTGTGTAGAAGTATTTAAAGGTCAAGTCAATAAAATAAAGACACTGGGACTTATAGGATTTGTCTCAAAATGTATTTTTTTTCCAGTGAGTAAGTCAGGGCAGTTACACAATGGGCAGAATGTAATCTGCTTCCCACCCTGCACTCGGAAATCAGCCAGTATATGAGCAGATTTCCCCGGAGAACACTCAGACGTTGACACTACACCCTCGTCTTCTGCACACTGTTTAATTGTAACTTTTCTTCTATTTCAGAAAAACAAACAAACAGAAATTATTTACATTCAGTTCTTCTCACTCGCTGGTTATTTGATTTAATCCAGAAAACTCAAAGAGTCACTAAATGAAGAAGATTGTGGGGGTATTTTGGGGGGTTGCGTTTTCTGATCTCGGAAATTATCTAGGGTTCGGATTGGTGGGTTTTGGCTAAGGACTGTCTGTACGTTATTTGAGGTGTCCTATTGATACACGAGTTAGGGATTTTTAAGAGGGGAATCCTGTTGCCATCGATTGGAAATCAAATGTGTAAAAGGATGATCCTAATTTTTTAGAGGGGGGGATCCTGTAAAAACATATGGAGCCAACTGCTGGCTATAAAAGCTTGACCCTGACTTTTAAGAGGGTGATTAAGTTGAAGTCTGTGATGGTAATTGATGTGAGTGTAACAGGGTGATCCTAATTAAGATGGCAACCCTATTCATGTTTAGGGGCAACAGGTGTTAGGAAGTGGGTGATCAACGTTTCGGAGAGTGATGCTATTAAAGGTAATAGGAGTTACTTGTGCTTAAGGGGTGATCCTAATAGAGTTTATAGGAGTAACTGTGTGTGAGAGTTTGATCCTAATAAGAGTTTATGGGGCTTATTCTGTAAAATACGATAGCACCAATCTGGCGCACTGAAGAGGTTAAACACAAGGGCGCGCGAATAGGATTGGAGTGTAGCTTCCTTTAGCCCTGATACTGCTATATAGGACAGGAGGGGACAATGTGACTCCGTCAAGGCTGGATGGTTTAGGTTTTTGCTACTTACACTGTCATGGTAAAAAAAGGTTGCTAGTCCATGTCTGATGGTTACACGCTAAACACACGTGACATGCGTATTACACACGACCATAAATTACATGCCCAGCTGACGAGCACAAACATTTTAGCAACTGCTTCAAAGCCTACGATGATCAGTGGTTCCCACCTCTCATGTGATAAGAGTGTCCTCTCTACAGCTTCCGACCCCCGTCACATTTTAACAATCCCAGGCTCCCCTCTTATCACACCAGATGTCAGTGTCCCTCACCCATAAATTTATTCTGTGGCAGTTATACGGCTAAACATATCTGTATGAACTGGGGGCTAGGGGGGGGGATTTGACTCCTTGACTAGTTGACTGTCACCCTACATCTTCTGTGATGTGACAAGGGGCACAGGGCGGAAGCAGGAGAACGTCCAGTGTATAAACATATCTAAGAGCACCATTTTTAGAAGGCAGAGGTACCTACATGTGAATGGCTCTTACCAAGGGCCATTACTGGCCAACTATCCCACGAATGACTGGACACAAATGTCTTTGCATAGATACCTTCTGATGGAACTGATGCGCCCCGCTGGGTGGATGACCCCTTGCTTCTCAGGCGACCAAGGGCGGAGATGCAAGAAACAAATGACGATGGAAGAGTCCCAGAGATGCTCATGGGACTTCATGCATCCTTCCCACAACGCCATGCGGGGAGCATCAGATACAGCAAAACCTTGTTTAAGCAGCAATCCCCCCCACCCGTCCCCCATTTTGTTTTATTTCTTAGCTCCCTGGATCTGAAAATAATTTTCTTCTTATGTGCCAGTTAAATTAAAGTTAGATAAAAAAAGTTGCTACCGGGTGGTCCAACAGGGGAGCTGGCAATGTCCACCTGAATTGCTGCTTCATGTCCAGGAGGGGGTTGGGGGGGGGGGGTTGATTTGGACCTCCGAGAAGTCAAGTCTCAATGATTTGGGATTGGTTTCTTTGACGTGTTTGGATTCTCTCGCTGGCGTTTTCTTTTTTTATCAAAACGTACAGTACTTTTTAGGTTTAAGATGATTAAGAAACGGATGCTGGAAACATTTTAACCGTGGCCTAGGCCAGGGGTGGGCAACTCCAGTCCTCAAGGGCCACCAACACGTCGGGTTTTAAAGATAGCCCTGCTTCAGCACAGGTGCTTAAACAGGGCTATCCTTAAAACCTGACCTATTGGCGGCCCTTGAGGTCTGGAGTTGCCCACCCCTGGCCTAGATGCTCTAAACCCTGTTAGGCTACTTAGCGTCCAGTTAATAGTAACGCTGTATCCACAAAGGACAATAACGTGCTGTTTAGCCATGGTGTCTCCCATAAAGGGCATAGCGTTCGCTATAAGGGAAGTTAGTGATAATAGGTTGACTGGCTATGTACTTGTGTAACCCAGGCTGTGCTGAAAAGCTGTGTAATGCGGCAGGCATAAGCTTATAGGACTCCATTTTAAAATGGATAAGAAGCACTGGGAGTGCTCATTACCCAGAATCCCGGGCTGCAGTGGAAGCATTGTATGCTAAGAAATAATGGGGAAAAGCAGGGCTAAGGACCTGTCGGTGGTATTTTCATTTGCTGATACCGAGATGCAAATGAGGTGTTGTATCATCTTTTCACTAAAGTCCGTTAAGGTTAATGCGGGGACTTAGCGTCGCGCTGTTTATGTCATAGATAAACTTGGAGTTACTCCCACCCAGACTCTTTTGCAGTGTCTGTGTGGGTGTAACGCCATAGTTAGGCATGATTTAAATCAGGGGTGCTCAAGTCCAGTACTTAAGACGCCCAACAGATCAGGTTTTAAGGATATCCCAGCTTCAGCACAGGTGGCTCACTCTGAAGCAGGCTTTTCTCGACGATATCCAAGCTGGGATATCCTTAACACCTGAACGGTTGGGAGTTCTTGAGTACTGGAGTTGAGCACCCCTGATTTAAATAACGTAGCTTTGCCAGCATTATTTCTCTCTCCTCGAGCTAATGACCTATATCTGGGCCTGGCTCGGAGTAATGCCAAGAATGACAACGTCCCGTTATTGGCAGATAAAGCTATAGTACGTATGCTACAACAACGTGACGTTAACCTTATCTTAATGAGATGTATTACAGCTGTTGTTTTTGCATATAATTAGCTTTGTGGACACGGCGTTAACTCCGGGACCATAACATCTGTTGCTGTTTTGGGTGACGTCATGTTCTGATCCCCGATTTCACAGACCTTAGTGCATGTAGGCCTGGGTCCTAGGCTGCGTGTGGCCATGTGATTGTATTGAGTATACAATTACAGCTGGCGCTTTCTAACGCAGCCCTACCCCGAAAAGTGAGGTCGTTTAGGTAAAGATACAATCTTAGATGTGAATGCAAGTTTAACCCCTACAGTGCAGAACAATGTGCTGCAGACCTGCCTCCGGCAGTGAAGGAGTTGAAGGCCAGGCACAACGTTTATGCCTTTCAATTGACTTGTTGTATTTCTTTCAGGATCTTGACAGAAAAGAACAAGTTTGTGCTGTTCTAGAGAATGCAGAAGCCAGAGCGGTGGCATTTCTGTGCCTCTCTGACACACATCTAAGGTGGGTTTTTCGCCAGAGTAAGCACATCTCACTCATCGGACTCTGTGCTCCATCGTCTATAGCTCCTCAGTGTATATAAACATTTTAACATCCCCGCAGAGGGGCTAGCAAGGCGTCGATTGGCAGGTAATACAGTAGTTAAATTGCTTTGCAATGCCCTTGCAGACCCTTCTGGGCTAAGGCTAACATGTCCCTCTTGTGCTACTGTTAGTAAACCTACATCAGTACTCGGGGGGGGGGGGAGACTCGTGATGTATATAAGGCTAACGGTAATATATACACCTAAGCCAAAACATGAAGAAACTCAAAGGAGTTTGTACATGAAGGCCAAGGAAAGGCTCTCTGCAGTATGCTGTGATGCTGCCTCTCGGCGCTGATGAAGAGATCAGCCCCATTGAAATGAGTGGGATTCACATCATCTCCAGCGCAGGGAAGCCACGTCACAGCACTTTCAATAAGGGCTTTGATTACTGTCTCCGGACCTCTATCTCCATATCTCTTGGATCCAGCTCTCTGCTGTGCTCTCTCACCCTCGTTTCTCCATTTCTCCTGCACTCTCTCGCCACCTTCCTCTGTTTCTTTGTCATTCTTTCTCCCAGTTCTCTTCCTCTCTCCTCCCCTCTTTCATACACCTTATTTCTGCTCCTCTCCTCCTCCTTCCCTCTCTCTTTCTATTGCTGTCTCACCACCTCCCTCCGTTTGTATGTCATTCTCTCCCGTTTTCTTCCTCTCTCCTCTCTCTCACCTTCTTTCTTCCCCTCTCCTGCTCTCTCACCACCTCCCCTCTGTTTCTTTGTCATTCTCTCCCGTTCTCCTCCCTCCCTCTCTCCTTTGCCACCCCTTTCTGCCCGCTTATGTCCATACGATTGTGTGACCATGGCCCCCCTTCCTTTGCAGCTGGTCCCAGGGGTGGTGATATATAAAGACATGTTTTTTTTACGACGGGGCTAAAAAAGAGACCATTACAAAGGCGCAGGGATCCCCTCCTTTCACATTCAGGGGGTTGCAGAGGGGCGTGAGACTTCAGTTGGTGTATACAGGCTGATACACACAGGGGGAATACTTGTTCATCTGTTCGCTGCTCTGGAGCAGCGCAGGGGTCAAGAGGACCCGCAAAATCCCCCTGACCTGAAATTTGAGGCAGTTTATTGCCAATCGAAAAATAAAATAATTTAAAAACAAAGACTAGGGGCCCCTGCGGTAAAAGAAAGTCTCCTCCCTGGCGTGGCGCGAATCCGGCACAGGGTCACTTGTGAAGGTAGGCGTCCAACCATAGATCTCCAGACTTCTTCAGGGACCTGGAGAGAGAGCAGGGTGGTAAATGAATCTCTCGGCTGGCAGAAACAAAGGATATACATCGCCTGCTTTTACGCTAATGGATGTGCCACTTTGGTTGTGGGAGCGATTGCCCCTTTAGGCAGGAGGCCAGGATGTGGGGATGTGACCCTGCCAGGGCTTCGGTAGATGGGCCCCAACCATCTGCCCCTCGGAAGCACAAGGGTGAACTTCTTAAGGGCCACTAGTGTGCTGGCTGTGTCTGAAACCCATATACACTGCTCTATCTACAACACGCAGAGCAGTATATGTCAGTAACACGCAGAGCAGTGTATGTCTGTAACACGCAGAGCAGTGTATGTCTGTAACACGCAGAGCAGTGTATTTCTGTAACACGCAGAGCAGTATATGTCAGTAACACGCAGAGCAGTGTATGTCTGTAACACGCAGAGCAGTGTATGTCTGTAACACGCAGAGCAGTGTATTTCTGTAACACGCAGAGCAGTGTATGTCTGTAACACGCAGAGCAGTGTATATCTAACATGCAAACCCGTGTATTTCTGTAACATGCAGAGCAGTGTATGTCTGTAACACGCAGAGCAGTGTATGTCTGTAACACGCAGAGCAGTGTATATCTAACATGCAAACCCGTGTATTTCTGTAACATGCAGAGCAGTGTATGTCTGTAACACGCAGAGCAGTGTATGTCTGTAACACGCAGAGCAGTGTATATCTAACATGCAGAGCAGTGTATATCTGTAACACGCAGAGCAATGCATATCTGTAACATGCAGAGCAGTGTATGTCTGTAACACGCAGAGCAGTGTATATCTAACATGCAGAGCAGTGTATATCTGTAACACGCAGAGCAGTGTATATCTGTACCACGCAGAGCAGTGTATGTCAGTAACACGCAGAGCAGTGTATGTCTGTAACACGCAGAGCAGTGTATTTCTGTAACACGCAGAGCAGTGTATTTCTGTAACACGCAGAGCAGTGTATATCTAACATGCAGAGCAGTGTATATCTGTAACACGCAGAGCAATGCATATCTGTAACATGCAGAGCAGTGTATGTCTGTAACACGCAGAGCAGTGTATATCTAACATGCAGAGCAGTTTATATCTGTAACACACAGAGCAATGCATATCTGTAACATGCAGAGCAGTGTATATCTGTAACACGCAGAGCAGTGTATTTCTGTAACACGCAGAGCAGTGTATTTCTGTAACACGCAGAGCAGTGTATATCTAACATGCAGAGCAGTGTATATCTGTAACACGCAGAGCAATGCATATCTGTAACACGCAGAGCAGTGTATTTCTGTAACACGCAGAGCAGTGTATTTCTGTAACACGCAGAGCAGTGTATATCTGTAACACGCAGAGCAATGCATATCTGTAACATGCAGAGCAGTGTATGTCTGTAACACGCAGAGCAGTGTATATCTAACATGCAGAGCAGTGTATATCTGTAACACGCAGAGCAATGCATATCTGTAACATGCAGAGCAGTGTATGTCTGTAACACGCAGAGCAGTGTATATCTAACATGCAGAGCAGTTTATATCTGTAACACACAGAGCAATGCATATCTGTAACATGCATACAATACAGAAAGGGGATGAGTTAAGAGAGAGAGCTGCTGACCCCACGACGTCCCGGAAGGCGTTGAGCAGACCTTTCTCCTCGTAGTGCACACTGTATTTACTGCACAGGGAGCGCACCAGCGGAGCAATCTTGTGGTAGTTGTGCCGCGGCATGGTGGGGAACAGGCTGCAAACGAGAAGTAACAGAGGGAGATAGAGTAAGAGAGAGCAGGAGAGTAAGAGAGAGCAGGAGAGTAAGAGAGAGCAGGAGAGTAAGAGAGAGCAGGAGAGTAAGAGAGAGCAGGAGAGTAAGAGAGAGCAGGAGAGTAAGAGAGAGCAGGAGAGTAAGAGAGAGCAGGAGAGTAAGAGAGAGGGACAGGAGGGAGGATGCTGTCACGACTCACAGATCTATGAGTGATTGTAACACGCAAATGTTTGATATGTTTGCCATATTTTCAATGTGTTGTGCATTTTTGTATTGTGGTGTTTAATTTAATTGAGTTACAATTGTATTTTGTTGCGTTGTGTTGCATTGCGCTGTTGTGAATCCTCTTGCACTGTGTTGCGTTGTGGTATTCCAGAGGTGCTCCCAACTTTGGACAGTGTTAAAGTAGTGACCCCCCAACCCATCCCACAGTTCACTGCATTAAATACATGTTTTCTTGTCGTTTTCCTTATTCTAAACACCCTATGTTGCTGTGTTCACTAGTACAAACCACTTTAAATGCTGTACTTGATCTCCGGGGATATCAATTTCCGACCAATGTTCACACTGGGTGTTTAAAATGGCTGCTGCCATTCATCCATACTTGACAAGGCATAGCCCAGGAGTGGCCAACTACCATCCTCAAGGGCCACCAACAGGCCAAGTTTTAAGGATATCCCTGCTTAAGCACAGGTGGCTCAATCAGAGGCTCAGTTGATCTGTGCTGAAGCAGGGATATCCTTAAAACCTGGCCTGTTGGTGGCCCTTGAGGACTGGAGTTGGCTACTCCTGGCCTACCCTAATACCAGTGAAATAAAAGCAGCGGGAAAGCAGCATCACTCTCTACATGTCCTGAATGACGGATGGGGGGGTCATTGTCAGATACTCACTGATGCTCGATCTGGAAATTGAGGTGTCCGCTGAACCAGTCATTAAAGAAGGATGGCTCAATGTTACACGTAGCTGCCAGCTGCAGAGAGAGGAGGGGGCCGGGTTACAGCTGCATAAATCACCCTGTGTACCCCATGCAAGAATGCTGGGGAGAAAGCATTTGCAAAGCACAGCCACCCGCCCCCCCCCGATTTATCGAGGAGTCCGAATAACCCTTTCACTGCCCGATCTTTCCTCCACCCAGTGCTTTGTCTCTGCATTCGCTCCGGTTCTGCAGATGGGAGACCTTGGGCTAAATGACCCGTCACTAAGCATCGATGCAGAGTATCACACCCCAATCAGCCGTTAACTGCCACTGAGGTCAATATCAGTTAAAGCGATACCCCGCGACGGGCGCTTAATAACAGGCGGTAACATTTCTAGGATCGTCAGGTCCAGGCTTGCTTTTTTTTTTTTTAATATATATATACCTCTCCATGTGCATTGTGGGATTTGTAGTTCTCCTTGACGTAAGGCAAATAACAGGGCAACAGAAAAGCCATATTTAAAATGGAGAGTAAGCTAAAAAGTGTTGCACTTTGGATAGCATTACCCAGAATCCTTATCTGCAGCTTAACCACGGTATGACATGACAGTGGGGTGGATGGATCAAGTTTAGTAGGGCCAGGGAAGACATGCAGATACACTCTTGGGGGGGAGGGGTTGTTCTTCTTTACAGAACAGGAATGCGCGTTTTCATGGGGCCCAGTGGTGATCTGTCCGTGGTAGTGAGGCTGACGTTGGTCTCTCTCACCTGACCGCTCAGCCAGTCCCTGTACTTCTCATGGTCAATTTCCATCGGGATGTGATTCATCTGTGTCACCCATACGAACCAGTGTGACTCTAGGAACCTGCCGGGAAACAGGGGGACAAGTGTCATGAAGGACATTGAGTCACCAGGCAAATGGGAAATCACAATGCGAACAGAAACAGGTGTGACCGAGGACACAGGGGCAAGTGTCAATGAGGCAACAAGGCACAGTTGTCACATGGAAAAAGAGACGTGTCACCCGGAAAACTTACAGGTGTCACCAGAGAAACAGGCACTAGGGTCATCAAGGAAAAGGGTACAGTTATGACGGTGGAAACGGACGTGTCACTCAGAAAGTACCCACCTGACAACGGTGAGGATAGCTACAGAGCCAAAGAATCCGAAGAAGGGGGTGAAGGTCCAGAAAAAGCGAGCGTAGTAAGACATCGACCAGGCCAGGTCCTACAGGAGAGAGCAAATCCATGTTATCACGGGTATTATACTAATACTTCACCTTACAGTCCGAGGCAACACAAGGGCAGATCTCACCGCCGTGAAACATTAGGGCAGGGGTGGCCAACTGCAGTCCTCATGGGCCACCAACGGGTCATGTTTTAAGGATATCCCTGTGTAACCCCCCTCCTACAGGGTTACTAACATGGCTGTTGTATGCTGGGCCCCAACCTGGGTTGCCATGGGGATACAGACTAGATTTTAGGAGGATACGAGAAGAGGAGCCTCGGGGACAGTAGATAAGCAATGTTTATAAAGTAATAGTATAGACCAGGCCCCCCCTGTTTCTTACGTTGTAGATAGGGACCGTAACCGTTAAATTAGGATCCCCAAAATAAGGAATGAAGTCCTGAATAAGTAATTTAAAAAGGTAAGGCACGCCACCGAGGGCCTCAGGAAAGAGGGCTCCCGGGTGCCAGCAGACCAACGCTAACTGCGGATAGGCGCTAATATTCCTCAGCAGTCTGTATGGAAGTGGCCGTTCCCAAACAGGCGCCAGGTACCGGGTCAAGTCAGAAAGACCCGCTATGATTCCCGTAGGGGCCCCCAGAGAAATCTGATTAAACCAATGATGGTTCCGAACAAGGGGGGCCGGGTCCCACACTTACTCAAAGCAACTAAGTGAAAGTACCTTCATGTGAGTGTTATGAGTGGGCACTGATGGAAGCGCTGTATTAATGTATGTCTATTATAAAATCCAGTGCAACGTTGTTAACATCTGCATGAGCGCTCCCTGTCCATGGGGACACGAATAAATGACTTGTACTACAAACGTTCCTGGCTCCCATTCTACAATCTTGCTACCTCATCGCCCAGCCGCTGAGTCAAAGTAAGCCATGCGGAGTAGCCATATATAACACACCAATGTTATCTTCCTAGAAGGCAGGCAGGGAGGGTTACACCTGCTTCAGCACAGGTGGCTCAATCAGTGACTCCATCAACGACTGAGGCACCTGTGCTGAAGCAGGGATATCCTTAAAACCTGACCTGTGGGGTGGCCCTTGAGGACTGGAGTTGGCCACCCCTGCTTTGCCATATTTACTAAGCAGTGTTCAACCATAAGACACCTTACAGCCTATTTGAAAGAAGGTGTAGCACCACTAACTAAATCTGGCCCTTTGCACCTATTTGTCACTCTGTGTGCGTTCTACCTTAATATGTCACAGGCGCGCGCCACGGGCAGCCAATACTCACCACCCAGTCCTTGCGAGTGATCATTGTCTTCATGATCTGAACGGTGAAATACACGGGGATCAGCAGAGGGGGCCCAACTACAGGAAGATACAAAGGCGGTGTAACCCTGATTTATTAAAATAGGTGATCTCAGACTAAATACAATGGTATCATGGAGGGAGAGCCAGACAAGGTCACGCAGCAGTAAGCTCAACACACAGGGGGGCAATTATCTACATCCCCCAGCTACAATATTGCTGCAGAAAAAAGGCTTTTATTTTTTTTACAGGAGGCTTGCTAAATAATCCCAGAATCCTCTTGGGGTACTGCAGGATCCTATAATCACCCTCTGGGGAGCCAATCATCTTATAAATCGCTATGTAGGCTGAGAAATGAGGGCAAGATACCAAGTCTACACATCTCCTCACTGTAGGATCCCAGACCCTACAGGATGTTTTTTTTTTTATACCCTATAGACTGAACCCATAAGGATTCCTAACTATCCCTGAATCCTGCTCCTGAGTGTTCCATCTTCCTCCCCTCCTGCTAGGAGACTATTCCATTCAAGCACCCTAGTTTCAGTGAAGGACCCTCGCTTCTAAGCCCAAATCTGCCCCCACCAGCCCGTCTTATCCGATAAAAGATCCAGTTACTCACTCAGAAAGAAGTACTTGTGTTGGTGATTATAAGGCAGGTACTTCAGCTTTTTCTTCCCATACTGCGAGGAGGAAAACCGTGTAAGACTGACTGATATAATACCATCACATTGACCGACTCGTATAGTAACGTCAGCACCAGATATTTCTATAGTGGCATCAGACGGAGCAACTTATAGAGTCTGACTGAAGAAAGGTTTAGGGCTACAGACTGAGCAAATCGCAGATAAATTCCAACTGCGCGCTTTGTAAAGTAAATTCAGGCTGCGAGAGACGTAAAGCAAATTCAGGCTGTGCGAGATGTTAATTAAATTCCGACCAAGCGACGACTCGGACAGTAGGATCGGAGATGTACCTCCACGGGCTGTGTTTCCCCCAACACAAATATGTGCACCATGTTCACATCCGGGTCCTTGGAGAATATGTTGGGCTTGGCGTGGTGTTGGAAGTGACGGTGATTCCACCAGTTGGCGGAGGCTCCCTGCAGGCAGACATGTCGCATGTTAGGTGAGAACCATGATCAATTCCCCATCCTAGGTCCTCATCCCTTATCTCCCTGTGCCTCAGTCACCCAAGTGATTAGATTGTCCCAATACTGTGTATTATGTAGAGAGAGTTACATTTATGTAACTATATTTTTTTATAATGTATGAATGTTATGTTTTATCTTTGTTGGGGCAAAGCCGGCGTGTGACTAATGTGAAGTCACGTGTATCAGACGTCATGTAATAAATAGCCCTCTGTTGTCCCCGGGAAGACGTCACCTTGAGGTGGCCGATGACAAATTTGTGGCCAATGTGGTTCCATTTTGACGTCCTAAAGACAGAGAGGTGTCCAAAATCATGCTGGAGCCAGCCAGCCTGTGCCTGTAAAGATAGAGAGTGTTAGGCAGGGCTGGGCAAAGCCTCTCTAATGCCCACAGCTACTGGACCTTTGAGATGTCCACTCAGGCCACATAATAGTCTTGATAGTTCAGAGTTGATGGGCCGGAAATCCACTGCGGAAGATACGTGGGAAGTTTTTGGAATGGATCCCTTACCTGTGACGTTGCGAGCAGCAAAATAATGATTATTGTTGTGACCCAGCCGGTGCCAAAGTACCAGGCGGTGGCCCAGGCCAGTAGCTCCAGGAGCAGGATGTGGGACAAGTAGAGTCCGAAGAAGACCAGACTGGAGTTGAAGAGCCCCATCTCCTCGGCCGTCCTGCGTAACGCTCGGAAATCTTCCACCTGCTGCTCCTGTGTACGGGGAGACGAAAGGGAGTGAGGTTGCAAAATTCAAGTGGGAACCATTGTTACATCAACTTGACCTATGTATAGTGATGCTGAGTGTGCCTATACACTAAGTG
Source organism: Ascaphus truei (assembly GCF_040206685.1). Taxonomy (NCBI): domain Eukaryota; kingdom Metazoa; phylum Chordata; class Amphibia; order Anura; family Ascaphidae; genus Ascaphus; species Ascaphus truei. The sequence continues at coordinate 22,317,393 of NC_134494.1, read as the reverse complement.
TACCTCTGTGTCCAGCTCCTGATAATGAACATGCTGCACTGTATTATGATGCTAAGTATCTCTTTATACTTCCAAAGCCAGATAATGAGCATGCTGCACTGTATAATAGTGATGGGTATCTCTATACACGTCCAGCACCTGATAATGAACATGGGGCACTGTATAATGATGCTGAGTATTACCATCTACATGTCCACTCTCTGGTAATGAATGTGTTGCACTGTGTAATAGTGCTGAGTATCTCTATACATACAACACTTTGGCCAAAATGTTAAACTAAAAGACCATTTTATTTAATAGATATCTATACATATATATTTAGGCACTGTACCGTGTATAAGTTTCACTGGATGTGCACTGAGCTCTGTCTGTGTTTCATATTCTGTCTCTGGTTTTAAATCTCTATACATTCTTCTGATAATGACCATGCTGCATGGTACAATGATGCAGTGTGTTTATACACTTCCAGCGAGCGCAGTAAATGACCTCCCCCAAACCATCATACAAATAAGGGTACAGTTCCCCCAGTCCTCCAAACGGCCACACACAGGGCATGTATTCAGGTTTCTGCAGAGGAACTGAGGCTGCTAATGAATAGCATGAATAATACAGGAGCCTTGAGATCTGCATGTCAGGCTAAGAACAATATCGGTGGAATAATGTATCAACGGTGGGTGCAGGAAACAGAAGATTACTTTCCTTGGCCATGGACATGCACGGGTAGCCAAGAACTGAAGCCTTTTACATCTGGGCCACCAAAGGAAGAAGTTCTAAGAACGCTGCCTTTGGAGTGGGTCAACGCGCTTTAAATCCCACTATCAGCTCTCCTTGTAACCTCAGGCAAGTCACCTTATCTTCCTGTGCTTCAGGCACCATAGATGATATTGCTGGAAGCTCTTCAGGGAAGGGACTCACTGCCGTCAAAAGGTTGTACGTACAGCCCTGAGTACACTATCAGCACTATATAAGAAATAAAATATTAGATGAGCTCACATTTTTGTCCCGGTCCAGGTGGGGCTCATCAGCCGCCAGTTCTCCGATGTACAACGGCTTCAGGAATTTCCTTACAAAGTTGGGTTCTGGGTGAAAGGCTTTGAAAGCGTCCTGGTGGGTGGGAAAGAATGTCCTGGTTAAGTGGCAGAAAGAAAACCCATCCTATCCCATTTGCCCCATGACTAGGTGTAGTAACCTAACCACTTAAGTGCAAGCGGGGGACAGCATGGCATGACCTATGCAGGCCCTAGAGCCCCCCACTCTCTGAATGATATAAACACACACCGTTTCTTTGGGGAAACATGTGCAGCCTTATTCCATTATATCAACAACCAGATGACCTTGCCAGGCTGCCCGTCAGTGACCTTCTCTTCACACAGCTCGAGATTCCTGCTGCTGCTAGAACTTTAGACCAGCTGGTGCATTGTTAATACTGGGGAACACTCCCCAAAACGGGCGTGACACACGGTGTACAGACCGTTACAATTCCACTCCACAAATAACGCCAGTGTTTTCCCAGGGCATTTAAACGGCAGTCCTATAGGAAGCCCCAACCAATGAGGTTGCAGCTTCCCATTTGCCCGGAAAAAAAACCCCAGCGAGATTTGGGGGCCATTTTTAAATCCCTTGAGGAAACAGAAACATTGACTTGAATGTGGAATACAGAATAAGCCTCTAGCAGTCATTGAGGGCAAAATACAATTCAAAGGCAAACATTACACAGCTAAGAATAATACTGTTGTATAACAAAGATTCATTGCAATTATCATTACTGTAATATTGTTTATTATTGGGTTTACTCTCCTCGCTATTGTCGGCTGCATTAGTATTTATAATGTTTATTGGTCTTTATTTCCTATTCATATTAATTTGCTATTTTTATTCTTCACAATTACCGGTATTATAATTATTTCGATTCTCGTTACTCATTGTGGTTATTACTCATTTATATTATTCTCATTGTATCTGACAAAATATTTGCCAGCACATAAATGACATTATGGAAACAGGAACATTTTATCAGTGTTTTCACCTAAACGAATTACAGATAATTACTTCAGCAGAAAACACAGATGCAATGTATTCCTATTTTACATGATTATATTTGTATTTATTTTAATCGTTATCTGTCGCTCTCTTCACTACTGTATATTATTATTATAAGATATTATTACTATTCATATACCTGTCAATATATACGCTTATTTTATAGTATTTTATTGATGGTTCAGATTTGATATGCTATCATCATTGTTATTAATGTGACTGCTTTTTAATTATAATTTGTAGTCATTTTATTATTTTTATTATTACTATCAATATCCGGGGTGGCCAACTCCAGTCCTCAAAGGGCCGCCAACAGGCCACGTTTTCAGGATATCCCTGCTTCAGCACAGGTGGCTCAATCGGTCCCTGCTTCAGCACAGGTGGCTCAATTGGTCCCTGCTTCAGCACAGGTGGCTCAATCGGCCCTTGCTTCAGCACAGGTGGCTCAATCAACGGCTCAGTTTTTGACTGAGTCACTGATTGAGCCACCTGTGCTGAAGCAGGGATATCCTTAAACCCTGACCTGTTGGTGGCCATTGAGGCCGCCCCCTGCAATATACACTTATTTTAAATTATTGTATTGAATATTGATGATTCATATTTGATATTGCTATCATCATGTTGTTATAATTGCTGTTAATAATATGACTGCTTTTTAAATTATGAGTGTAATTAATGTTATTATTATTATTATTATCATTGCATTCCCATGATCAGCTTGCCTCTGCACCCTGCCTGGAGATGGTTCCCTTACAGGCTGCTCATTGTCTCACAAGCCAAGTGAGTGACCGGCAGTAGCCTGCGTCACCATGAACTGTAGTAACCTGGCCCAGCTGCTTTGCATGTCTTACATATATTTCTGTGGAAGTCCTTGCTTCCCGGCAGAGCGCACAAGCGTCAGGCTTACACACAAACCCCCTTAGGGTGTAGAGGCTGCTAGACGCACTAACATAGCCCATTCACACTGCTGGAGATGGGGTCTCGTCTGAAACAGGTGTATGCTGACAGACATGCAGAGACACGTATACTGTATACTCTGATACCCAAACAAACACTGATACACACACACACACACACACTCTGATACGCACACACACTCTGATACACTGACACACACACACACACACACACACACACACACACACACACACACACACACACACACACACACACACACTGATACACACACACACACACACACACACACACACACACACACACACTGATACACACAAAAACACATTGATACACACACACACACACTGATACACACACACATACACACACACACACAGATACACAAACTCACTGATATACACACAAACACCCTGATACACTTAGAGACACTGATATACACACATACACACTGATAGTGATACACACTGATACACATACTGACTGCTATACACACAGGCACACATACACAGTGATATGCATTGATACACATTCGGAAACACTGATGCACACAGGTACACACGCATTAACACGCTGATAGACACACAAAGGCACTGATATACAACCTAAACACACACACACATATGATACACACAGATCTGCACACCCACACCCACACATCCGTATACATCTGACAGGCCGCCAGCCTGTGCTGTTTGACGTGTATAAGTGCTTTGCTTTTGGCTGCACTACGTGAGAACTGAACAATTGGATGAGACAGGTTGCTGCCCACGCTCAAGCGCTGATGCACACTAAAATGCTTCTAGAATCAGAAGTGCTTCCTTGGAAATGGTTCCGCAGATAAAAGTTTGATGAGTAAGGCCGAGTCCATAGACGGACAGGCCGCGCTGAGCCGTGCGGACGCTCAGCGCTGAGCCCCTGCATTCTCAATGAGGATGCCTTGAGATTGGGCTCACGCGAGCGTCCGCAGGCGTGCTGAGGCTTTGGAATTTTCAGCCGACAGCCAAGCTGTTTTTCAGCGCGCTGTCGGCTGAAAACATCCATTCAGCCTGAAGCAGCGTCATCGTCACGGCGCCGTGACATTGACGTCAGTGCGTCGCGGGCGATTGGCCCAGCGACGTGACTGCCCCGCCTCCAACCACCTCCCCCCCGGCTCCCTTCGCGCACGCTGGCTCGCCTGCAAGTCCATGGAATCGCCCAGATTTCAGCAGGCGAGCCTCAGCGTCAGCGCGGCTCGGAACTCCTCACCCCTCTATGGCCCCAGCCAAAGGCTTGCTATATAGTAGGCGCTGGTGTGTGTGCCCGGCCTTGTGCATGCATGTGGCGCGTGCATTTAGTTGTTAGGGTGCAAACGGTGCCGCGCGCGGTTAGGGGGCGTGACTCTGACGTCACAGCGTTAGGCTGCGCTGTGCTTGGTTCGCGAAATAACATTTTATTGTAATTCCCCATGTCTGCCGCGTCATCGTTCACGGCCGTGCGCACGCGCATCCCTAGTATAGGAACGTATGGCTAACACAGCCAATTATAATCGACGCATGCGCGCACGGTGGCGCACTATATTACACGCCAGCGATGCTAGTAACCGCATGAAAATATTTTACAATTCCCACCCTCTCCAAGGGGGTTACTTATCAAAACCTGAAGCTGGAAACCGGATCCGATTTCTATTTCAAGTTATTCTAGAAAGTTGGGGATTTCTTGACGTCATAAATCTGGTATCATTCTGTTGGAAGTCTCACATTGTCACACGGTGCCCTGTTCCTATGTGTATCCCCACAACTGGGTTTGTCCTGACTCGTTTGCGCCCCCAAAAATATAGCATTTTTCTCTGAGACGCAACATATTTATTCGAGGAATTTTCTACTGTTGTCGAATTTGTCGCGTGCTGCGTTAATAAAAAAAATATACGTCACCTTGCCAGCGCAGAAAACTGTTGAGAAAAGTAACGCCAACCGCACATTTCTCCGAGCAGAATAGGAAGATGTCACTCCGCCCACTTCCCCCATAAATCCCTCATCCCGTCGCAAGCCGGCGCAGACCTAACCCGAAAATGGCGCAACTGAAGATGGCAAGAAGGCAGCGCAAGAAAATATATTTCTTTTAAGCCACAAGCAGACCCCACGCAGAGCGCCACAAGCAGACCCCACGCAGAGCGCCACAAGCAGACCCCACGCAGAGCGCCACAAGCAGACCCCTCGCAGAGCGCCACAAGCAGACCCCACGCAGAGCGCCACAAGCAGACCCCACGCAGAGCGCCACAAGCAGACCCCACGCAGAGCGCCGACAGCTGACACGTCAGTTTGGAATATCCATGGTGCTTCCTTCTCTTCTTTGTCCTGACGTGGCGGGTAGCAGCGGGTCTTACCACGGATAAGGAGCGGGGGGCAATATAGTATATACCTCTTTATCAGTGCCTAGTGGGCCGCAAATTCTTGCTTTGTGCAACTAAGGGCGAGTCCATGGTGCAGGTGCGAGCGTGCGCGACGGAGCGCATGGCCCCGCGCGCGCCTGTCAGCCGAGCGATCTGTGGACAACACTTCATCGCGACGGGGAGGCGTGTCGGATGACATCACGGAGCTGGTTCGCCCCCTCATTGGCCGAACCGTTCCCGTGACCCGTGCGTTCGCGAGACAAAGACAAAAAAAACTTTGTCTCGCGAAAAAACAGCCGCGCCGACTCTCACGTGCACTGTGGACGTGAGCGTAGACCTCAACGTGTTTTATTGCGCCGCGTGAGCGATCACCTCACGCTCAGCACGGACGCGGCCTAAGATTAAAACATAGATACAGCGTGGGGGGCGTGGAAATATCTGAGCTTATGTTTGTGCTGTGATCGAGCACCTCTTGTCACCAGGGGTCGTGTGTATGAAGTGTCACAAACATGAGCATTGCATCATTTTGAATCTGAGGCCAAACCTACATCATTGTACCAAGGTGCTTTTAAAGGAGCTTTTAAAAATAAATAAATGAATGCATCAGTTCTATAATATTAGATAATACTTACTACATTTTATTTAATTTTCTTAATGGCCATTTTTTTTAAAAGTGTTAATGTACTGGGCTTCTTATGATTTCTATAGCAGGTTTTAACACACCATCAGCAATACGAGATGTTTGCAACACTTTGCTGTTTGTGATAATTTGTTCCTAATACTGTATTCCCAGTGGCTGGAGTGGCAAAATGTGGCAATAGATAATGTTACCGTAGTAATGTAAGGATACATTGTAGCTGAATGATTCATTTAAAACTGGCAGGCAGCCATTAAGTGAACCCTGGGAAGCAGGATCCTTGCTGATTGATTACGGGGGAACTAATCAATTGGCAGCTTAGGTCATTAGTTTGCATTAAAGGCAATCAAAGGATGCCGCTTTGATTGACTATTTAAAGCTGTTTTATTCAGCAATTTTGATGTGGTTTGGGGAAGGTAGGGAGTGTATTTGCTTTGAAGCAACAGTATCATATTAACGGTACCGGTATGGATAGTATCAATATACAGGTAGTCCTCGTTATCCGACGTTTCGCTTTACAACAAATGGCATATCCAACGCTTTGCAACGCAACCCTAAGGGCCGTTTTCCGAAGCCGGAATGCATTATCTAACGCCGGAATGTGTTATCCAACGCCTGAATGTGTTATCCAACGCCGGAATGCGCTATCCAACGCCGGAATGTGTTATCCAACGCCTGAATGTGTTATCCAACGCCGGAATGCGCTATCCAACGCCGGAATGCGCTATCCAACGCCTGAATGTGTTATCCAACGCCTGAATGTGTTATCCAACGCCGGAATGCGCTATCCAACGCCGGAATGTGTTATCCAACGCCTGAATGTGTTATCCAATGCCTGAATGTGTTATCCAACGCCGGAATGTGTTATCCAACGCCTGAATGTGTTATCCAACGCCTGAATGTGTTATCCAACGCCGGAATGTGTTATCCAACGCCGGAATGTGTTATCCAACGCCTGAATGTGTTATCCAACGCCGGAATGTGTTATCCAACGCCGGAATGTGTTATCCAACGCCGGAATGTGTTATCCAACGCCTGAATGTGTTATCCAACGCCGGAATGTGTTATCCAACGCCGGAATGTGTTATCCAACGCCGGAATGTGTTATCCAACGCCGGAATGTGTTATCCAACGCCGGAATGTGTTATCCAACGCCGGAATGTGTTATCCAACGCCTGAATGTGTTATCCAACGCCGGAATGTGTTATCCAACGCCGGAATGTGTTATCCAACGCCAGAATGTGTTATCCAACGCCGGAATGTGTTATCCAACGCCGCAATGTGTTATCCAATGCCTGAATGTGTTATCCAACGCCTGAATGTGTTATCCAACGCCTGAATGTGTTATCCAACGCCTGAATGTGTTATCCAACGCCTGAATGTGTTATCCAACGCCGAAATGTGTTATCCAACGCCGGAATGTGTTATCCAATGCCTGAATGCGCTATCCAACGCCTGAATGTGTTATCCAACGCCGGAATGCGCTATCCAACGCCTGAATGTGTTATCCAACGCCTGAATGTGTTATCCAACGCCGGAATGCGCTATCCAACGCCTGAATGCGTTATCCAACGCCGGAATGTGTTATCCAACGCCGGAATGTGTTATCCAACGCCTGAATGTGTTATCCAACGCCTGAATGTGTTATCCAACGCCGGAATGTGTTATCCAACGCCGGAATGTGTTATCCAACGCCTGAATGTGTTATCCAACGCTGGAATGCGCTATCCAACGCCGGAATGTGTTATCCAACGCCTGAATGTGTTATCCAACGCCGGAATGTGTTATCTAACGCCGGAATGTGTTATCCAACGCCGGAATGTGTTATCCAACGCCGGAATGTGTTATCCAACGCCTGAATGTGTTATCCAACGCCGGAATGTGTTATCCAACGCCGGAATGTGTTATCCAACGCCTGAATGTGTTATCCAACGCCGGAATGCGCTATCCAACGCCGGAATGTGTTATCCAACGCCGGAATGTGTTATCCAACGCCGGAATGTGTTATCCAACGCCGGAATGCGTTATCCAACGCCGGAATGCGCTATCCAACGCCGGAATGCGTTATCTAACGCCTGAATGTGTTATCAAACGCCTGAATGTGTTATCCAACGCCGGAATGTGTTATCCAACGCCTGAATGTGTTATCCAACGCCTGAATGTGTTATCCAACGCCTGAATGTGTTATCCAACGCCGGAATGTGTTATCCAACGCCGGAATGTGTTATCCAACGCCGGAATGCGTTATCCAACGCCGGAATGCGCTATCTAACGCCGGAATGTGTTATCCAACGCCTGAATGTGTTATCCAACGCCTGAATGTGTTATCCAACGCCGGAATGTGTTATCCAACGCCGGAATGTGTTATCCAACGCCTGAATGCGTTATCCAACGCCGGAATGCGCTATCCAACGCCGGAATGTGTTATCCAACGCCTGAATGCGCTATCCAACGCCGGAATGCGCTATCCAACACCGGAATGTGTTATCCAACGCCTGAATGCGCTATCCAACGCCAGAATGTGTTATCCAACGCCTGAATGCGCTATCCAACGCCGGAATGTGTTATCCAACGCCGGAATGTGTTATCCAACGCCGGAATGTGTTATCCAACGCCGGAATGTGTTATCCAACGCCGGAATGCGCTATCCAACGCCGGAATGCGTTATCTAACGCCTGAATGTGTTATCCAACGCCGGAATGCGCTATCCAACGCCGGAATGCGTTATCTAACGCCTGAATGTGTTATCTAATGCCGGAATGCGCTATCCAACACCGGAATGCGTTATCTAACGCCGGAATGTGTTATCTAACGCCGGAATGTGTTATCTAACGCCGGAATGTGTTATCTAACGCCGGAATGCGTTATCCAACGCCTGAATGTGTTATCCAACGCCGGAATGTGTTATCTAACGCCGGAATGTGTTATCTAACGCCGGAATGTGTTATCTAACGCCGGAATGCGTTATCTAACGCCGGAATGTGTTATCTAATGCCGGAATGCGTTATCTAACGCCTGAATGTGTTATCCAACGCCTGAATGTGTTATCCAACGCCGGAATGTGTTATCCAACGCCTGAATGTGTTATCCAACGCCTGAATGTGTTATCCAACGCCGGAATGTGTTATCCAACGCCGGAATGTGTTATCCAACGCCTGAATGTGTTATCCAACGCCGGAATGCGCTATCCAACGCCGGAATGTGTTATCCAACGCCTGAATGCGCTATCCAACGCCGGAATGTGTTATCCAACGCCGGAATGTGTTATGCAACGCCGGAATGTGTTATCCAACGCCGGAATGTGTTATCCAACGCCGGAATGCGCTATCCAACGCCGGAATGCGTTATCTAACGCCTGAATGCGTTATCCAACGCCGGAATGCGCTATCCAACGCCGGAATGCGTTATCTAACGCCTGAATGTGTTATCCAACGCCGGAATGCGCTATCCAACGCCGGAATGCGTTATCTAACGCCTGAATGTGTTATCTAATGCCGGAATGCGCTATCCAACTCCGGAATGCGTTATCTAACGCCGGAATGTGTTATCTAACGCCGGAATGTGTTATCTAACGCCGGAATGTGTTTTCTAACGCCGGAATGTGTTATCTAACGCCGGAATGCGTTATCCAACGCCTGAATGTGTTATCCAACGCCGGAATGTGTTATCTAACGCCGGAATGTGTTATCTAACGCCGGAATGTGTTATCTAACGCCGGAATGCGTTATCTAACGCCTGAATGTGTTATCTAACGCCTGAATGTGTTATCTAACGCCGGAATGCGTTATCTAACGCCGGAATGCGTTATCTAACGCCGGAATGTGTTATCTAACGCCGGAATGCGTTATCCAACGCTCACCGCCGCTGATTAACATGGGACTCACTTTACAATGGTGTCGCTATCCAACGCTACTCCCAGGACGGGTCCCGTTGGATGACCGAGCCGTAATCCGTTACACCCGGTGGGCTCAAGAGATGAGTGTTTTAACCTTTCCTTATTTGCACTGAGATTGAATAGTTTGATGACTCAAGAAGGAAGTTTTTTTTTAAAATTAATTCTGGCAACTGCAGCCTGCTAATGATTTGTTTTCGCTCACCGCCTATTCATTCAGCTTGGAGTGGTATAAAGGACACTTCCCCGCTTACAAAGCCCCACTCGTACATTTGTTAATCACACGTACACAACATGGCGGAGCAACAGTCACTCGTGTGTGTTAAATTTGCCGTGCAAACGTCCCTGCCACTCTGGATACCCCCAGGGCGCGTTGGCAGAGGCGCGTTGGCAGGGAGCTCGGGACCTGCCGCTACTACCTCTGGGCATGTTTTTTTACACACAGCGGGTGTGTGGGAGAGTTTGCCATGAACTTGGAATCAGTCTGACATGTAACATGTGGAGAGCAAGAGCGATCCGTGTATCATAACTCTGGGCAGTGGCAAGGAGAGCAATTAATCCTCCTCACTGCTCTGCATGTTATAGGTATACACTGCTCTGCGTGTTATAGGTATACACGGCTCTGCGTGTTATAGGTATACACTGCTCTGCGTGTTATAGGTATACACTGCTCTGCGTGTTATAGGTATAGACTGCTCTGCGTGTTATAGGTATACACTGCTCTGCGTGTTATAGGTATACACTGCTCTGCGTGTTATAGGTATACACTGTTCTGCATGTTATAGGTATACACTGTTCTGCATGTTATAGGTATACACTGCTCTGCATGTTATAGGTATACACTGCTCTGCATGTTATAGGTATACACTGCTCTGCGTGGTATGGGTATATACTGTTCTGCATGTTATAGATATATACTGTTCTGCATGTTATAGGTATACACTGCTCTGCGTGGTATGGGTATATACTGTTCTGCATGTTATAGATATATACTGCTCTGCATGTTATAGGTATACACTGCTCTGCGTGGTATGGGTATATACTGTTCTGCATGTTATAGGTATACACTGCTCTGCATGTTATAGGTATACACTGCTCTGCGTGGTATGGGTATATACTGTTCTGCATGTTATAGGTATACACTGCTCTGCATGTTATAGGTATACACTGCTCTGCGTGTTTTAGGTATACACTGTTCTGCATGTTATAGATATATACTGCTCTGCATGTTATAGGTATACACTGCTCTGCGTGGTATGGGTATATACTGTTCTGCATGTTATAGGTATACACTGCTCTGCATGTTATAGGTATACACTGCTCTGCATGGTATGGGTATACACTGCTCTGCGTGTTATAGGTATACACTGCTCTGCGTGTTATAGGTATACACTGCTCTGCGTGTTATAGGTATACACTGCTCTGCGTGTTATAGGTATACACTGTTCTGCATGTTATAGGTATACACTGCTCTGCTTGTTATAGGTATACACTGCTCTGCGTGGTATGGGTATATACTGTTCTGCATGTTATAGATATATACTGCTCTGCATGTTATAGGTATACACTGCTCTGCGTGGTATGGGTATACACTGCTCTGCATGTTATAGGTATACACTGCTCTGCGTGGTATGGGTATATACTGTTCTGCATGTTATAGATATATACTGCTCTGCATGTTATAGGTATACACTGCTCTGCGTGGTATGGGTATATACTGTTCTGCATGTTATAGATATATACTGCTCTGCATGTTATAGGTATACACTGCTCTGAATGGTATGGGTATATACTGCTCTGCATGTTATAGGTATATATTGCTCTGCATGTTATAGGTATATATTGCTCTGCATGTTACATATAGATGCTGCTCTGCGTATTATAGATAGACTAAGCATTGCTCTGCAGGTTACAGATGTATAGTGCTGTGCGTATGACAAATATTTTGCCTTGCTTATGGCACTGAAGTGGTTAAACTTTGAGAGCCATGAAAGGTTAAAATGTCAGTTCAGTAAAAGTGAATATTGTAGCATTGCGGAAACAGTTTCTTTCCACACACAGCCAGCTCATCACACCATGACCACCAGCTGGCCTGCAGAACTTACAATCTAATGCCCAAGGGCTGACACTTCATATCTCACCAAGCCAGGCACCAGTTGAACCATTAGAATGTAAGCTCTGCAGGGCAGCGATTTCTTATGCAGCGTGTATCACTATAACATATGATAGGATTATCTGTCATTCAATATACTATTTTTACATTCATTCTATTATTCATAGGACAATTACATCATTATATTATTCCCTAATACCAGATTGTAAACAGTGCAGGTCAGGAATTTGTGTATACCTTTGCAAGCTTATCCCTGCTGTATGCTAATGATTTATCAGTATGACACAGATCAAAATATTATTATTATATACTTGTTTTATTAGATTATTCATAATAGTATTACATTAATCTAATATGACAATATATATATAACACTGCAAAGTCCACAAGGTAGGAATTGGAGAGGGAAACTTGATAAATAATCTAATACACACACACACACACACACACACACACACACACACACACACACACACGTGTGTATTAGTGTATTATATATATATATATAACATAACCATTATATATATATATATATATATATATATATATATATATATATATATATATATATATATATATATATATATAACATAACCATTAGCAACCTTCCTGTTTCTATATATCTATGTTTCTTCAATCACAGATCACATTCAAAGATGCACTGTTTTAAAGTTAAAACCCTTTTTTGGCTTCATTCATTGTAACACCGCTGGAAGAAGAGATCGGTGTATCTTGAACGCTCGCTTGCACAAATAAAAGCATTTTGTTAGCCACAGAACAGTATCGTCTATTCATTTTTGATTATTAAAGCTTGGCTAACACAGTACCGATACATATATTTCCTCTCTCTCTCTCTATATATATAAAAGCATTATTAACATTGGGTATATATTATATATATATATACGTTTATTTATAAAACACCAACATATTCTGCAGCGTGGTACAATGAGGTTACACAGTGCTATAAATTACATAAACAGAATGACATACAAATAAGGATTGTCAAGCGCAAACATATACAGAAGGGAATGAGGGCCCTATAAAACAATTACCAACCCTCCTGTGTGTGTGTGCACATATATATATATATATATATACATATTAATATATATATATATATATATATATATATATATATATATATACATATACATATACATATATATATATATATATATATATATATATATATATATATATATATATATATATACGCACACACACACACAGGAGGGTTATATATATTACACACACATCATTTTGTGCAGCAGACGCAGTCTTATTAATAAGCTGCAGAGAGAGAGAGAGAGAGATGTTGGTGCCTGTCACATATTGCTCTGCATGTTATAGATAAGTAATATATTATTATTATATTGATACACATGACAGCAGGGAAAAGGACATAAATAGATAGCTCGCGGAAACCCAGGGCCAGACTGAGTTAGTACGATGGTCACCCCCCCGCCCCCCCCCCCCCAAGCTGCCACGCACTGCGCAGATCTGAATGATTGTCAGCTCTGTGGGTTAGGGGATGGCTGCCCACGCAGCTTCGCAATTCGTGTTAACCCCTTCGCAGCCAGAGAGGGGGGTGGCTCGGCACATTGCACCCCCCCCCCCTGTGGTGGCAAAGGGGTTGCCCCCCCCCGGCGCTGGCCCTCACCGTGGCATCCTCGCCGGCGTAGTGGCTGATGACACGCGTGCCGCCCGGGTGCCGCTTCACCCAGCTGCTGATGTTGTACACCTTGCGCTCTATGACCAGCCACTTATCGGTCTTCAGGTTGTGCTTCGTGACCTCGTCCCAGCTGTAGTAACGCGCCTCCGGCTTCACGCAGCCGCCCCCGCAGTCCTCGCCGTTCTGCCCTCCCATGCCCATGGTCGCCGGGCCACGCCGGGGGCACCCCCTGTGCCAACCCTTGCCTCTCTCTACCTGACAAGGACCCAAATGAGTTAGCAGCCTGCCCAAGTACTCATCGCCTTGCCCCTCTCCCTCTCCTCCTCTTCTGCCTCTCTCTTCTTTTCTCCCTCTGCCCCCCCCTCTTTCTCTCACTCCACCTCTCTCTTCTCCCTCTCTATCCTCTTCTCCCTCGCCCCCTTCTCTCTTCTCCCTCTCTCTATCCTTCCTTCTCTCTTTCTCCCCCTCTCCTTCCTTCTCTCTCTCTCCTTTCTCTACCCCCTCTCTCTCTGTCCTCTTCTCCCTTGTTCTCTCTTCCCTCTCCCCCTTTCTCTCTCTTCTCCCTCTATGCTCTTTCTCACCTTCTCTCTCTCTTCTCCCTCTCTATCCTCTTCTCCCTCGCCCCTTCTCTCTTCTCCCTCTCTCTATCCTTCCTTCTCTCTCTTCTCCCTCTCTCCTTTCTCTACCCCTCTCTCTCTGTCCTCTTCTCCCTTGTTCTCTCTTCTCTACCCCCCCCTTTCTCCCTCTATCCTCTTTCTCCCCTTCTCTCTCTCGTCTCCCTCTATCCTCTTTCTCCCCTTCTCTCCCCTCTCTCTCTCTTGTCCCCCCCTTGCCTTCCACCTGCTGACTGTGAGGGAGCTTACACTGCCTCTGCCTGCCCTCTCTCAGTCACTGCACCTCCACATGCAGCCGGCTTACATATTGTACTTCCCCACCTCCTCCCTGAGCATCCTCCCCCTCCTCCCCCCCCCTCCTCTCCTCTCCCCCCTCCTCTCCATTGAAGAGCTGTTGAGGGTTTCCATCAGCAGAGATAAAGAACCAATCAGGGCCAGGGGACCGCAGGCTGACTCATGGCCATTGGTCCTCAGAGATCATTCGAAGCTGGAGGAGGTGAGGGAATTATACTGAGCTTTATTCTCCCTCCCAACCTGGGAGAGAGAGGGGGGAGAGAGGTGACAGGGGGGGGGGGGGGATGAGAGAGGAGGCAGGAGGAGGTGAGGGAATTATACTGAGCTTTATTCTCCCTCCCAACCTGGGAGAGAGAGGGGGGAGAGAGGTGACAGGGGGGGGGGGGAGAGAGAGAGGTGACAGGGGGGGGGGGATGAGAGAGGAGGCAGGAGGAGGTGAGGGAATTATACTGAGCTTTATTCCCCCTCCCAACCTGGGAGAGAGAGGGGGGAGAGAGGTGACAGGGGGGGGGGGGGGGGAGAGAGGTGACAGGGGGGGGGGGGTGAGAGAGGAGGCAGGAGGAGGTGAGGGAATTATTCTGAGCTTTATTCCCCCTCCCAACCTGGGAGAGAGAGGGGGGAGAGAGGTGACAGGGGGGGGTGAGAGAGGAGGCAGGAGGAGGAGGCAGGAGGAGGTGAGGAGCTTTATTCCCCCCCCCCCCCCCCAACCTGGGATAGAGGGGCGGGGGGGGGGAGGTAACAGGGGGGGGAGAGGAGACAGGAGGAAGGAGACAGCGATAGGAGGGGGAGATCGAGAGGAGACGAGGATGGAGGGGAAGGAGAGGAGACAGGAGGGGGGAGTGAGAGGAGACAAGAGGGGGGAGAGAGGAGGGAGGAGAAGAAAAGACAAGTGGGAGGGGGGGAGTGGAGACAGGAGGAGGGAGAGATTGAGAGGAGACAAGGATGGGGGGGAGGGAGAGGAGACAGGAGGTGGGGAGAGAGGAGACAAGTGGGGGGGGGAGAGAGGAGGGAGGAGAAGAAACAAGACAAGTGGGGGGAGAGGAGACAGGAGGAGGGAGAGAGTGAGAGGAGACAAGGATGGGGGGGAGGAGACAGGAGGTGGGAAGAGAACAGACAAGTGGGGGGGGGAGAGGAGGGAGGAGAAGAAACAAGAAAAGTGGGGGGGGGAGAGGAGGGAGGAGAAGAAATATGACAAGTGGGGGGGAGAGGAGACAGGAGGAGGGAGAGAGCGAGAGGAGGGAGAGAGCGAGAGGAGACGAGGATGGGGGGAGGGAGGGGACACAGGAGGGAGAGAGAGAGAGGAGACAGGAGGGGGGAGAGAGGAGACAAGTGGGGGGAGAGAGGAGACAGGAGGATTAGGATAGCGAGAGGAGGGAGAGAGCGAGAGGAGACGAGGATGGGGGGAGGGAAAGGAGACAGGAGGGGGGGAGAGAGGAGACAAGAGGGAGGAAAGATGAGGGAGGAGAAGAAACAAGACAAGTGGGGGGGGGGTAGGAGACGAGGGAGAAAGAAAGAGGAAGGATAGGGAGAGAAGAGACAGGAGGAAGGGAGAGAGAAAGAGGGGGAGGTGGGAGGGGGAAAGGGAGAAAGAAAGGAGAACGAGGGGTTGAGGAGACAGGAGGGAGAGAAATGGAGAGGATAATGGGAAGACTGGGGAGGGAGGGGAAGAGAAGACAGAAGGGGGAGACGAGAGAGGGAGAGAGATGGGGAAGAGGGGGGAGAGGTTAGCCAGGCGAGTGAGAAAGAAAGGAGACAGGATGGAGAGGAGATAGGAGGGGGAGAGAGGAGAGATTAAAAAGGGACAGAAGGAGAGATAGATGGGGGGGGGGGAGGAGACTGCAGAGAGCGAGGAGACAGAATGGCTAGAGAGGGTGTAAGGGAAAGGGGAGAGTAGACAGGATGGAGAGCCAGAGGTAGAGAAGGGTGATTGGAGGGAGAGGGGACAAGAGATATAGAGGTCGGGGGCAGGAGGGGGAGAGGGGAGACGTGACAGGAAGGAGAGAAGGAGAGAGAGGTGGGAGAAAAAGGTGACAGGAGGATAGAGAGGGGACAGGTGACAAGATGGAAGATAGAAGGGAGAGCGAAAGGAGACAGGAGGGAGCCAGAGGTGGTGAGGTCAGATGGGAGAGAGAGGGGAGAGCTAATGAGTGTGAGAATAACAAGGAGGGAGGGCTATAGATCACCTTCTCTTGCTATTGTCTGCAACCTCTAGCGCAGGGGGGCTCACCCAGTCCTCAGACTGTGCCTCTGATTGAGCCACCTGTGCTGAAGCAGGGATGTCCTGAAAACTTAACCTGTTGGGGGGGGGGGGGGGCGCTTAAGGTCTGGAGTTGAGCACCCCTGCCCTAGAGAGAGGCTGACCCTCTATGGACCCCACCCAGAGAGAAGCAGGAACCAGACCCAAAAATAAGACACCAGGACACATAAAAATATAATTTATTGCACAGAAATCAATACCCTCCAGGAATGATATGGTCAAAAGAAATGATAAATAGACATGTGAGGACACAGTGAGAGGCGGGGGGTTACCTGAGGTGCCTCTGTGCTTCTCTTCTGTATAACTGGCTAGTAATCTCTGCACGGGCGTATGCCGTGTCTTGCCTTGTGACAGGCTAATGAGTGTTAATGAAGCATTGTCCTAATTACTAACTCTCCGGGGACTGCAGTGCACTGTATCTGGCCTTCTCAACTCCAGGCCTGAGAGGTCAGGTTACCAGGATCTCCCTGCTTCAGCACAGGTGGCTCAGTCTTCGACTGCGCGAGTGATTGAGCCGCCTGTGCTGAAGCAGGCTCTTTGACTTAGCCACTGATTGAGCCACCTGTGCTGAAGCTGGGATATCCTTAAAATCTGACCTGTTTGCGGGGCGTCTTGAGGACGGGAGTGGCGCGCCCCTGCGCTATATCACCTGGGCCCGGCCTCAGGTTAGAAAGGGTTTACTTGATGTTATTTTGACAGTTTGTGGTGACGCACGGTATGGCAGCC
Organism: Ascaphus truei; assembly: GCF_040206685.1. Classification (NCBI taxonomy): domain Eukaryota; kingdom Metazoa; phylum Chordata; class Amphibia; order Anura; family Ascaphidae; genus Ascaphus; species Ascaphus truei. Next base: position 22,299,859 of record NC_134494.1, on the reverse strand, counting down.
TCTTCACGCGCGTCGGCGAGGCTGGCGGTGTGTGCAGCCGAGCCCCTCGGCCTGCAGTGAGTTGCAGGGGGAAAGACAAGGGGGGCGCGATGGGGGGCACGGCCGTGATGTCACCCGGCAGGTTCGCCCTCATTGGCTGAACCGCCGGGGGGCGTGGCCTAGCGCTCCGTCGCCCGTGGCCAGCTCAATTTTCAGATATCCCTGATAAACTCGGCGCGCGGCAGCCACCCCCCCCTCACAGCGGGCCCGTTGAGGGGAGGGCTCTTGTCCCTGCAGCGTCCGCCACAGCGGGCATTGCAGTAGCCAGCGGGGACCTGGCCTTAGAAACGTGACTCGGCCTAGTGCCGTATTGTTACCAAGTCAGCGTTTTGGGATGTGCAGTGATGGTGGCAAGCCCGACCCAGCAGCGATCAGCTGGGACCCTGCGGTGAATTAGCGGCGCGGTCCTGGGTTGCTGACGGATCCTCACCGTCAGGTGCTCAACAGCGTGATGGCGTTGACTCCACTTTCCCCTGGACAACCCCCCTGGATTTCCATGTCACGTTACTTAAGACACATTCCTAGCGCCGTGGACTCCAGTCTTTGAAGTGGGCCTTTTTATTTATCTGATCAAACGTTATGTTTTATGGCATTTTCAAAAGTGAAAGGGAAACAGAAATAAAAAGGGGCGAGGGTGGATGGGAGGTAAGGGGACGGAAATAAAAGAGGGTTGGGGGGAGGGTGGTAGGGGGGTGCAGTTCTAGTAGATTAGAGTCACTTCGGCTGCTACAATTGGTTAAAGAGTTATTGAAATATACATAGGAGATAATAATTAAAAAAAACAGGGGAAGCATCAGAAAAACTAAGGTGTCGGCTCCTTGTGACCTTGGGCAAGTCACTTTATCTCCCTGTGCCTCAGGCACCAAAATCATAGATTGTAAGCTCTACAGGGCAGGGACTGTGTCTGTAACAGTGTTATGTACAATGCTGCATACCGTGCATTATACTGTAATTGTGAAGCACTTTGTGTTCCATTGGGAGAAAAGTTAAAATAAATACAGTATGTGAAATAAAAGTTGTTATTATGATGATGAAATACAAGGAAGAGAGGGGTAAGAGCTTTAATTCACAGTCAGTAGCTTTGTTTTATATATATATATATATATATATATATATATATATATATATATATATATATTCTACATTGTGTTGACGTCAGTCTTTGTAGGGTCGCCAGCAGCTGGGGGTCTAGCCAGGGAGTTCCCACCTCTCAACCTCTCAAGGCAGAGGGGAGAGGAGGGTGGTTGAGAGCAGAGGAGGGCGGGAGATGGGAATCAAGATGCAAGGGAGAGGAGGTAGACCTGGAGAGCAGAGAGCGGGAAGAGGGAGGAGGTGAGAGGCTGGAAGGAGTAGAGGGGGAAAAGGACCATGGTGTGGACACGACAGGGAATACTGTGATATGCATTTTGAGCACGCACCCCGAGATGACATTCCCAATACAGAGGAATCGAGATGCATGTGCAGTATTCTTTACCAGCAGGAACTACACAGGCAGCATATTCACTAGAAACACCTCCTGCTCATCACACGCAGCTCGGTACCCATCCTGAATCATGTCTCGCTTATCCTGGAATAGGAAGACTGCGAGGCATGGACTTCTGGGACGCGAGCCGCTGTTATACAGGGAACATCGGAGGGAGGAGATCTGTAACCGGCGAGCTCACAATCTAATGTGTATTGTGATGTACCTTGCAGAGCTGTCCAGTAGAATCGCACACAAACGATCTGATATATTGTGTATAATACAGATGCACACGCTGCTGTGTGTTATTATTAGATTCACACGCAGCTCTGTGTATAATACAAATACAGACGCTGCTCTGTGTGTAATACAGATTCACACCTTGCTCTGTGTATAATACAGATGCACACACTGCTGTGTGTAATACAGATTCACACGCTGCTGTGTGTAATACAGATACACCCTGCTCTGTGTATAATACAGATACACCATGCTCTGTGTATAATACAGATGCACACGCTGCTGTGTGTAATACAGATTCACACGCAGCTCTGTGTATAATACAGATACACCCTGCTCTGTGTATAATACAGATACACCCTGCTCTGTGTATAATACAGATACACCCTGCTCTGTGTATAATACAGATGCACACGCTGCTGTGTGTAATACAGATTCACACGCAGCTCTGTGTATAATACAGATACACACTGCTCTGTGTATAATACAAATACAGACGCTGCTCTGTGTATAATACAGATGCACACGCTGCTGTGTGTAATACAAATACACCATGCTCTGTGTATAATACAGATTCACACCCTGCTCTGTGTATAATACAGATACACCCTGCTCTGTGTATAATACAGATACACCCTGCTCTGTGTATAATACAGATGCACACGCTGCTGTGTGTAATACAGATTCACACGCAGCTCTGTGTATAATACAGATACACCCTGCTCTGTGTATAATACAAATACAGACGCTGCTCTGTGTATAATACAGATGCACACGCTGCTGTGTGTAATACAAATACACCATGCTCTGTGTATAATACAGATACACACGCTGCTCTGTGTATAATACAGATACACCATGCTCTTTGTATAATACAGATACACCATGCTATGTGTATAATACAGATACAAACTGCTCTGTGTATAATACAGATACACACACTGCTCTGTGTATAATACAAATACAGACGCTGCTCTGTGTATAATACAGATACCCCATGCTCTCTGTATAACACACATACACACTGCTCTGTGTAATACAGATGCACCATGCTCTGTGTAATACAGATACACACGCTTCTCTGTATAATACAGATACACCATGCTCTCTGTATAATACCGATACACGCTGCTCTGTGTAATACAGATACACCATGCTCTGTGTATAATACAGACACACAAACAGCTCTGTGTATAATACAGACACACACTCAGCTCTGTGTGTAATACAGATACTGTACACCATGCTCTGTGTGTAATACAGATACACCATGCTCTGTGTATTATACAGATACACACACAGCTCTGTGTATAATACAGATACACCCTGCTCTGTGTATAATACAGATACACACAGCTCTGTGTATAATACAGATACACCCTGCTCTGTGTATAATACAGATACACCATGCTCTGTGTATAATACAGATACACCATGCTCTGTGTATAATACAGATACACCCTGCTCTGTGTATAATACAGATACACCATGCTCTGTGTATAATACAGACACACAAACAGCTCTGTGTATAATACAGACACACACTCAGCTCTGTGTGTAATACAGATACTGTACACCATGCTCTGTGTGTAATACAGATACACCATGCTCTGTGTATTATACAGATACACACACAGCTCTGTGTATAATACAGATACACCCTGCTCTGTGTATAATACAGATACACACAGCTCTGTGTATAATACAGATACACCCTGCTCTGTGTATAATACAGATACACTGCTCTGTGTATAATACAGATACACCATGCTCTGTGTATAATACAGATACACCCTGCTCTGTGTATAATACAGATACACCATGCTCTGTGTATAATACAGATACAAACTACTCTGTGTATAATACAGATACACGCTGCTCTGTGTATAATACAGATACACACTCAGCTCTGTATAATACAGATACATTTCTCCCTACCCTTGTTTCCACGTTAAAGCCACGTCGCCGTCAGGCTTCCGACTGCCCTGGCAGCTTCTGCCAACTAGGTGAAAAGAGAAAAGAGACGAGGCCAAGAGAATAGGACGCCAGGTGGGACTGTGACTGCGAGCTGCCCGCGGGCGCAAAATAGTGCTGAGGAATAACAATCCCATGCAGATATGGGAGCAAAATACAGCTCTCATGTCACAGGGACCTGCCACGCACAGTCACACACACACGCACAGTCACACGCACAGTCACACACACACGCACAGTCACACACACACGCACAGTCACACACACACGCACAGTCACACGCACAGTCACACACACACGCACAGTCACACACACACGCACAGTCACACACACACATACAGTCACACACACACGCACAGTCACACACACACACACACGCACAGTCACACACACACACACAATCACAGTCACACACGCACAGTCACACACGCACAGTCACACACACACGCACAGTCACACACACACGCACAGTCACACACACACGCACAGTCACACACACACGCACAGTCACACACACACACGCACAGTCACACACACACGTACAGTCACACACACACGCACAGTCACACACGCACAGTCACACACACACGTACAGTCACACACACACGCACAGTCACACACACACGCACAGTCACACACACACGCACAGTCACACACACGCACAGTCACACACACGCACAGTCACACACACACGCACAGTCACACACACACGCACAGTCACACACACACGCACAGTCACACACACACGCACAGTCACACACACACACGCACAGTCACACACACGCACAGTCACACACACACGCACAGTCACACACACACGCACAGTCACACACACACGCACAGTCACACACACACACGCACAGTCACACACACGCACAGTCACACACACACGCACAGTCACACACACACACGCACAGTCACACACACGCACAGTCACACACACACGCACAGTCACACACACACGCACAGTCACACACACACACGCACAGTCACACACACACACACGCACAGTCACACACACACGCACAGTCACACACACACGTACAGTCACACACACACGCACAGTCACACACACACGCACAGTCACACACACACGTACAGTCACACACACACGCACAGTCACACACACACGCACAGTCACACACACACGCACAGTCACACACACGCACAGTCACACACACGCACAGTCACACACACACGCACAGTCACACACACACGCACAGTCACACACACACGCACAGTCACACACACACGCACAGTCACACACACGCACAGTCACACACACACACGCACAGTCACACACACACGCACAGTCACACACACGCACAGTCACACACACACGCACAGTCACACACACACTCACAGTCACACACACACACGCACAGTCACACACACGCACAGTCACACACACACGTACAGTGTGTCGGCAGATAAGAACCCCTTATCCACGAGTCTGCCCATTCTCTGTCTGTGTGAAACATCCCCCGCTCTCATCCGTGGCTTTCTTTTGTATTTAGGACAGTCTGCAATGGACGGGATACTGTAGATACATACTGCGCTGCGGGTTATAGATACATACTGCGCTGCGGGTTATAGGTATATACTGCGCTGCGGGTTATAGATACATACTGCGCTGCGGGTTATAGGTATATACTGCGCTGCGGGTTATAGGTATATACTGCGCTGTGGGTTATATATGTATTCTGCGCTGCTATATCTGCATGTTACAGATATATAGACGCCCGGGTATGTTCTGACAGTGATATATAGACGCCCGGGTATGTTCTGCCAGTGATATATAGACGCCCGGGTATGTTCTGGCAGTGATATATAGACGCCCGGGTATGTTCTGCCAGTGATATATAGACGCCCGGGTATGTTCTGCCAGTGATATATAGACACCCGGGTATGTTCTGCCAGTGATATATAGATGCCCGGGTATGTTCTGCCAGTGATATATAGACGCCCGGGTATGTTCTGCCAGTGATATAGACGCCCGGGTATGTTCTGCCAGTGATATATAGACGCCCGGGTATGTTCTGCCAGTGATATATAGACACCCAGGTATGTTCTGCCAGTGATATATAGACGCCCGGGTAAGTTCTGCCAGTAATATATAGACGCCCGGGTAAGTTCTGCCAGTGATATATAGACGCCCGGGTATGTTCTGCCAGTGATATATAGACGCCCGGGTATGTTCTGGCAGTGATATATAGACACCCGGGTATGTTCTGCCAGTGATATATAGACACCCGGGTATGTTCTGCCAGTGATATATAGATGCCCGGGTATGTTCTGCCAGTGATATATATACCCGGGTATGTTCTGCCAGTGATATATAGACACCCAGGTATGTTCTGCCAGTGATATATAGACGCCCGGGTAAGTTCTGCCAGTGATATATAGATGCCCGGGTATGTTCTGCCAGTGATATATATAGACGCCCGGGTATGTTCTGCCAGTGATATATAGACGCCCGGGTATGTTCTGCCAGTGATATATAGACGCCCAGGTATGTTCTGGCAGTGATATATAGACACCCGGGTATGTTCTGCCAGTGATATATAGACACCTGGGTATGTTCTGCCAGTGATATATAGATGCCCGGGTATGTTCTGCCAGTGATATATATACCCGGGTATGTTCTGCCAGTGATATATAGACACCCGGGTATGTTCTGCCAGTGATATATAGATACCCGGGTATGTTCTGCCAGTGATATATAGATACCCGAGTATGTTCTGCCAGTGATATATAGATGCCCGGGTATGTTCTGCCAGTGATATATAGATGCCCGGGTATGTTCTGCCAGTGATATATAGATACCCGGGTATGTTCTGCCAGTGATATATAGATACCCGGGTATGTTCTGCCAGTGATATATAGACGCCCGGGTATGTTCTGCCAGTGATATATAGATGCCCGGGTATGTTCTGGCAGTGATATATAGACACCCGGGTATGTTCTGCCAGTGATATATAGACACCTGGGTATGTTCTGCCAGTGATATATAGATGCCCGGGTATGTTCTGCCAGTGATATATATACCCGGGTATGTTCTGCCAGTGATATATAGACACCCGGGTATGTTCTGCCAGTGATATATAGATACCCGGGTATGTTCTGCCAGTGATATATAGATGCCCGGGTATGTTCTGCCAGTGATATATAGATGCCCGGGTATGTTCTGCCAGTGATATATAGATGCCCGGGTATGTTCTGCCAGTGATATATAGATACCCGGGTATGTTCTGCCAGTGATATATAGACGCCCGGGTATGTTCTGCCAGTGATATATAGATACCCGGGTATGTTCTGCCAGTGATATATAGATGCCCGGGTATGTTCTGCCAGTGATATATAGACACCCGGGTATGTTCTGCCAGTGATATATAGACACCCGGGTATGTTCTGCCAGTGATATATAGACACCCGGGTATGTTCTGCCAGTGATATATAGACACCCGGGTATGTTCTGCCAGTGATATATAGACACCCGGGTATGTTCTGGCAGTATAAAGCAGTATTTGTCACCTTGCCAGGGCCATTTCCATGAGCAGTAAGCAGCGAGTTCAGGCTCTGATTCCTCTCCCACCGCCGGCTTCTCAGAGGCAGACAATGGGGTCTCTTTATTAGGGGAACGGTCGGGGCCAGCGAGGGAATTAAAGGGACTTTATGCACAAACCCTGCGCACGCACGGGGGGAATTAAAGGGACTTTATGCACAAACCCTGCGCACGCACGGGGGGAATTCCTTCTTTCTTACAGAAAGGTCATTAGCTAAATGTGTCGTTAACCTCTGTGGTGCTGGAGGGGTTAATCAGTGCCGGTCCTTGCCATCAGCAAATGAATAAAGGGATTTTATTACAAACGTGTGTAAAGACATTATGGAAAAACCAAGGGGGGATTTATAACCCTTTCAGGGCCGGCGCAAGGCAGTGTGTACAGTCCCCTGCTGCTACCGATGGGGGAGATTATAGGGAGCAATAGGAGGAGATATAGGGAGCGTTATATGGAGCAATAGGAGCAGTTATAGGGAGGGGTTATATGGAGCAATAGGAGGAGATATAGGGAGCGGTTATATGGTGCAATAGGAGGAGATATAGGGAGAGGTTATATGGGGCAATAGGAGGAGATATAGGGAGAGGTTATATGATGCAATAGGAGGAGATATAGGGAGAGGTTATATGGGGCAATAGGAGGAGTTATAGGGAGCGGTTATATGGAGCAATAGGAGGAGTTATAGGGAGAGGTTATATGGGGCAAAAGGAGGAGTTACACGGAGCGTTATATGGAGCAATATGAGGAGTTATAGGGAGAGGTTATATGGGGCAATAGGAGGAGTTATAGGGAGAGGTTATATGGGGCAAAAGGAGGAGTTACACGGAGCGTTATATGGAGCAATATGAGGAGTTATAGGGAGTGGTTATATGGAGCAATTGGAGGAGTTATAGGGAGCGTTATATGGAGCAATAGGAGGAGTTATAGGGAGCGGTTACATGGTGCAATAGGAGGAATTATAGGGAGAGGTTATATGGGGTAATAGGAGGAGCTATAGGGAGCGGTTCTATGGTGCAATAGGAGGAGTTATAGGGAGCAGTTATATGGTGCAATAGGAGGAGTTATAGGGAGCGGTTATATGGTGCAATAGGAGGAGCTATAAGGAGCGGTTATATGGTGCAATAGGAGGAGCTATAGGGAGCGGTTATATGGTGCAATAGGAGGAGCTATAAGGAGGGGTTATATGGTGCAATAGGAGGAGCTATAAGGAGGGGTTATATGGTGCAATAGGAGGAGTTATAGGGAGCGGTTATATGGTGCATTAGGAGGAGTTATAGGGAGCGGTTATATGGTGCAATAGGAGGAGTTATAGGGAGCGGTTATATGGTGCAATAGGAGGAGTTATAGGGAGCGGTTATATGGGGCAATAGGAGGAGTTATAGGGAGAGGTTATATGGGGCAATAGGAGGAACTCTTTTATTGAAAAACTATTTCCAGCATTACATTTCATATAACAATTTACAAACATAAACTGCACATTATGTACGAAGTTACACTATATAAATATTAGCTCAGCATTTGTTCCAACCTTTTTCCTCTCAACAGCAACTTCACATTCCCCTCTTATACATTTTTAATTGAAACTAAATATGAGCCTTAACTGCCAGACTCATTTATAAACAAACATTTTTAGCCACACCAAAAAAAAAACCGATATTACTTCTTTTTCTTTTTCCCCACATTATCCCCCAATGACCCAAACCTCTTAATGGCCACAGAAGGTGGGATCATGTCCGAGTCTGTCACTATGGAAACATCCATATTATGCTCCTCTTCAGATAGGGAAAGTTCCTCCACATCAACAAGGTTTTCAGTTCTTGACCCCAAATCCCTCCTAAGAACAGAAAAACGATTCTTTACAGGCACCTGAGGAACTTTATCAGCATAACCTGAAGGATGTTGAAGAGTCCCTCCAAGTCCTTTTACAATGCCCGTCTTCCTTTTTTTTGCCTGTACCCAATTCTGCGCTCTGTCTTTTTCTTTATTATTTTTATTTTTCCCCACTTGGATTACCATCATAGGAGGATCATCTGTTTCCTCAGCTTGTTCCCCTGCTGGAAGTAAATTTGAGGAGGTTCCTTCTAAGGGGTTGTCTGACATTCCCTGGGCCTTGTTTACACTATCTATAATTTTTTCTTCTGTAAGTGGATCCGGGCAAACTCCATCCACAGGCGGATCAAGACAAGCTCTGTCCCCAGGAGGATCAGGACAAACGCCACCCCTAGTCGGATCCGGACAACCCCGTCTGCAGGCGGATCTGGACATATTCTGTCTGCAACTTTCAGGGCTCGGCCATAAAGTGCTTCATACTTTTGAAATATTATGCCATGCTTCTGCGCAATTCATATAGGAATGTCCACATTTATCACATAAATTACATTTAATCTTTGTACAACTTGCCCTCTCGTGGCCCAAGGACTGGCACAAGTTGCATTTTAGAGCACCACAAGAATTGCTTAAGTGTCTGGCTGAACCACGTCTATGGCACAAGGTTGGCTAACCATAGTAAAAACAGTTTCCTTTTTCTGTTCCAATGAAGAAAGAGTTGGGCAGATGTTTTATAACATTGCTATGTCGCCAAAGTCTGACTTGCACTTTCCAGCCTCCTATCCAGATGTCCTCTTCATCCATGATTCTTGTAGGTAGAGCCAGTACTTCACATTGTCATCCAAGCCATATCAGAATATCTGATATTGGGACTGATTCGTGTCTGAAGAGAATTGTTACAGACTTTATTTCCAGTTTAGACATAGGAATAGCTACAAAGGACTTCCATAATTCAGTGTTTTTAATACTCTCATATCTTGCCCAGAAATAATCCAACGCTTGAGGTCTCTTAAAGCTGACATCATACTCACAGGAGCCTGGAACATGGATAAGTGCATACATTTCATCTGCTCTGAAGCCCAAGGATTCTTTTAATAGATGTCTTCCAATAAAAATCCTGTCAGGGTTTATCTCCTCTTACCTCAACCTTACCACATTTCCCCTTTTTAAAGGTTAAGCATTTCTGGCCACAGCACTCACAAAGGATCTACCACTCCAGGCTGAATGAGGTGCTGTATGAACGGGGGTTAGTTTAATACCATTACCTTGCTTTACCCCATCTTCTGATTGGGCCACTCTATTATCAGGAACTATCTGCATAGGAGCAGCAATTTCAGTCTCTACAACCTTCATTTCACTCCCAGGCACTACAGAGTTAATGCGGTCTCCATTGCTGCTAATTACCACCTGCTGTTCTCCCCTCTCAAGGCTCTGAATCACAGGACCTGCTAATAAGCACGGAGGTGGTTCTATAAGTCCAGGTGAGCATGGGTTCTCTGGCTCACTGCTCTCAGGTACAAACGTCATTTCCAAAGAACAAAAATGCCAAAAGCTACTTCCATTGTGACAAAAATACACAGTGCAATACCTATATATCTCTTGTAAAAAGGGTAATTTAGTTTAACCCTTTGGCCAAAGCGTCTTAAGCCTGCTGCCACCTACAAGGCATGACCGTAGCAGGTCCTAACACTCACCTGGGTTAAAATTCTTATTTACCTGTATAATTACAGGAAGAATGATCACATTGGATCTGTCGTAACCTGGCAAAATGAAACTGACCTGCAACTTGGAAAGTGGGGAGGGGCGAGGTTAAACCTTGGGGAGGGGGGGAAGGGGGGGGGGAGCCACTACCCTCCCATAAGCAACCGAGACCAGCTGTACACAATTAGCAAAATACACAGATTCCCAACAAGCTCTGAGAAACCCCAACCATTACCAGATAATATATATTATGCATATGTGTCTGAAGGAGTGCTAGTGGGCGTGACTAAATGTATACAACAAAGAACAAAAATGCCCAAAGCTACTTCCATTGTGACAAAAATACATAGTGCAACACCTATATATCTCTTGTAAAAAGGGTCATTTAGGTTAACCCTTTTGCCAAAGCGTCTTAAGCCTGCTGCCAGGTTACGACAGATCCAATGTGATCATTCTTCCTGTAATTATACAGGTAAATAAGAATTTTAACCCAGGTGAGTGTTAGGACCTGCTTCGGTCATGCCTTGTAGGTGGCAGCAGGCTTAAGACGCTTTGGCCAAAGGGTTAAACTAAATGACCCTTTTTACAAGAGATATATAGGTATTGCACTGTGTATTTTTGTCACAATGGAAGTAGCTTTGGGCATTTTTGTTCTTTGTTGTATACATTTAGCCACGCCCACTAGCACTCCTTTTGACACATATGCATTATATATATTATCTGGTAATGGTTGGGGTTTCTCAGAGCTTTTTGGGAATCTGTTTATTTTACAAACTTCATTTCCTCCCAAAGTTTCTAGATTCTTACTTTGCTGCTCTCCAGAGTTCTTTGTAATTTCTTTAACTTTTTCCAGTGTGGGAGTCTGAGATAACCTAACATCACGGGTGTCTCCTGCTTTCTTTGCATGCAATGGGCTTTTAATGGGCTACCTTATCCTGTAGAAACCTTTAGCCGCCGGTCCTTTGCTTTCCTTTCTTTAGCAGTCTTACCCTTTTATGTTTTCCTGGCAGTTGATTGATTCAAACTATCAGGATCTGAGTCAGAGTTTTCCTGGGAAAAGTTCTCTGTTTCAGCCTCTGTTTTATCTTTATACTTTCTAGACTTGTTCTGGGATCTAGTTTCTCTCCCACTTCTTATAGGTGTCTCCAAACTGATCTTTTCTTGAGAGCTTTTAATGTGACTCTTACTGGGGTTCTGGCTTCTTGTTCCACAACATGAATCAGCGCCTTGCTCTGCACCCCGCTCTGCACCCTGCTCAGCATTTTGCTCTGCGCCTGCTCAGCACGGTGGGTTCGCATTTTAATTGTTTTCAAAAGGGAACGTTTCTGTTTGACAGGATCCACTGCTATTTTAGCAATCTCACCTTCCAACCGGTTTAATTAATCACGCAGACAATGTATTTGCTTCTTGTGCACATCTCTCTCAGAACCACGAAATTTCTTTAATTGAATGTTTTCTTCTTCTAACTCTGCATTCTTACTGTTATACCTCTGCAATAAAGCTTGGTTCTCTTCTCCCTGTTATACATCTGCAATAAAGCTTGGTTCTCTTCTTTCTTAAGCAGATTCTGTTCTGCTCTTTCCTTTCTCTCCATACTCTCCTGTAACTTCAGGCTCCCCCAGGCCTACACCGCTGCTGCAGCCAGCAGAATCTCTTACTTCCACCTCCACCACACAGCCACCAACCCCTGGCTCCAAGGCCATCCTGGCTCCCCTGCAGGAGCTTACCTGCAGCCCGTCCTGGAGGAGTTGTAGGGAGAGGTTATATGGAGCAATAGGAGGAGTTATTGGGAGAGGTTATAAGGGGCAATAGGAGGAGTTATTGGGAGGGGTTATATGGAGCAATAGGAGGAGTTATTGGGAGAGGTTATAAGGGGCAATAGGAGGAGTTATTGGGAGGGGTTATATGGAGCAATAGGAGGAGTTATTGGGAGAGGTTATATGCAGCAATAGGAGGAGTTATAGGGAGAGGTTATATGGGGCAATAGGAGGAGTTATAGAGAGAGGTTATATGGGGCAATAGGAGGAGTTATAGAGAGAGGTTATATGGGGCAATAGGAGGAACTCTTTTTATTGAAATTTTTTTCCAACATTACATTCCATAGAAAAACATTTCAAACAAAAAAAAACTGGTCATTATGTACAAACTTATATTATATCAATATTAACTCAGCATGTGTGCCAACCTTTCTCCTCAACAGCAACTTCACATTCCTTTTATACACATTTGAATTGAAACGAAATAAAAGCCTTAACTATAACATTAATAGCTGCTACCTTTAAAGGATTAATGAAGAAAAACATTAAGCCCCCCCCCCAAAAAAAACAAAAAAAAACCACACGGAATTACTTTTTCTTTTTCCCCACATTATCCCCCAATGACCCAAACCTCTTGACGGTCACTGAAGGTGGGATCATGTCCAAGTCTGTCTCTCTGGAAACATCCATAGTATGTTCCTCTTCGGATAAGGAAAGTTCCTCTACATCGTTGGAGTCCTCAGCTCTTGACCCCCAATCCTTTCTGTGAGCAGAAAAACGGTTTTTCATTGCTACCTGAGGAACTTTACCAGCGGGACCTGCAGGACGTCGAAGAGTCCCTCCAAGTTTTTTCACCATGCTCTTCTTCCTTTTCTTTTTTCCCTGTGCCCAAAGCTGCTCACTTTCTTTTTCTTTATTATTATTTTCCCTCACTTGGGTTTCCATCAAAGTAGGATCATCTGATTCCCCAGATTGTTCCCCTGCTGGGAGTAGATTTGGGGAGGTTCCTTCTAAGGGGTCTTCTGAACTTTCCTGGGCCCTGTTTACACTCACAATAATTGTTTTTTCTGTAAGTGTTTCTGGGCAAACTGCATCCACAGGTGGTCCAGGACAAGCTCCGTCCCCAGGAGGATCTAAGCAAGCACCATCCCTAGGCTGAACCAGACCAACCCCATCTGCAGGCGGATCCAGACATATTCTGTCTGCAACTTTCAGGGCCCGGTCATAAAGTGCTTCATTGTCTTCGAAGTCCACTTCCTGCTCCCATACTTTTGAAATATTATGCCAGGCTTCTGCGCAATTCGTGTATGAAATGTCCAAATTTATCGCATAAATTACATCTGATGTTTGTACAACTTGCCCTCTCGTGGCCCAAGGACTGGCACAAGTTGCATTTTAGAACATCACAAGACATGCTTAAATGTCTGGCTGAACCACATCTATGGCACAAGGTTGGCTGCCCATAGTAAAAACAATTTCCTTTTTCTCTTCCTATGAAGAAGGAGTTGGGCAAATGCTTTGTAACATTGCCATGCCGCCAAAGTCTGACTTGCACCTTCCAACCTCCAACCCAAATTTCTTCTGAGTCCATAATTCTTGTAGGTGGAGCCAGTACTTCGCATTGTCTGCCAAGCCATATCAGAATATCTGATATTGGGACTGATTCATGTCTGAAGAGAATTTTCACCGACTTTGTTTCCGGTTTGGACACAGGAATAGCTGCAAAGGACTTCCATAATTCTGAATTTTTAAGACTCTCATATTTTGTCCATAAGTAGTCCAGAGCCTGAGGTCTCTTAAAGCTGACATCTTATTCGCATGAACCTGGAACATGGATAAGGGCATAAATGTCATCTGCACTGAAGCCCAAAGATTCTTTCAATAGATGTTTTCCTACAAAAATCCTATCAGGCTTCATTTCCTCTGCACCCTTATATCTCAATTTTACCACGTTCCTCCTTTTGAAAGGTTGTGCATTTCTGGTCACAGCGCTCACAAAGGATCTCCCACTCCAGGCTGAAGGGGGTGCTGTGTGAACTGGGGTTACCTTGATGCCATTACTTTGCTTTACCCCATCTTCTGATTGGGCCACTCTATCAGGAACTGTTTGGATAGAAGCAGCACTTTCAGTCTCTACAACCTTAACTTCACTCCCAGGCATTACAGGGTTAATGCAGTCTCCATTGCTGCTAATTACCACCTGCTGTTCTCCTCTCTCAGAGTTCTGAATCCCAGGACCAGCTAATAAGCAGGGTGTGGTTCTGTAAGTCCAGGTGAGCATGGGTTCTCTGGCTCACTGCTCTCAGGCACAAACTCCATTTCCAGCTGATCTCCTCTCAGAGTTTCTAGGTTCTTGCTTTGCTGCTCTCCAGATTCTTGTAATTTCTTTAACTTCTCCCAGCGTGGGAGTCTGAGATAACCCAACATCACAGGTGTCTGCTGCTTTCTTTGCATGCAATGGTCTTTTAATCAGATCTTCTGCCGCTTCTGCTATTAACCCCTGGGATGCTGGAAGCTCTGGAACAGATCCTTGCTCACAGTCTGATACACCCTGAGGTGAGTCCCCTTCCCTGAAGTCTTTGGACCCTATTACAGGGCTGTTACCTTCTCCTGTGGAAACCTTTAGCTTCCGGTCCTTTGCTTTCTTTTTTTTGCAACTTTACCCTTTGGGGTTTTCTTGGCAGTTGGTGGAATTAAACTGTCAGGATCTGAATCAGAATTTTCCTGCGATAAGTTCTCTGTTTTATCTTTAGACATTGCAGACTTGTTCTGGGATCTAGTTTCTCTCCCACTTCTTGTAAGCGTCACCAAACTTATCTTTTCTTGTGAGCATTTAATGGGGTTTTGGCTTCCGTTTCCACAATCTGAATCTGCGCCTTGTTCTGCACTTTGCTCTGCACCCTGCTCAGCATTTTGCTCTGCGCCCTTCTCAGCGCCCTGTTCAGCACTGTGGGTTAGCATTTCAATCGTTTTAAAAGGGAACGTTTCTGTCTGACTGGAACCCCTGTTATTTTAGCAATCTCAACCTCCAACCGGGTTAATTCAACATGCAGATGATTTATTTGCTTCTTGCGCGTGTCTACCTCACGACCACGACATCTCTTTAATTTAATATTTTCTATTTCCAATTCTTCTACCTTCCTGTTATACTTCTTCAATAAAGCTCGTTTCTCTTCTTTTTTAAGCAGATTCTGTTCTGCCCCTTCCTTTCTCTCCAAACTCTCCTGTACCTTGCATTCAGCCTCACCAAGGCCTACACCACTGCTGCAGCCTGCAGCCTCTCCTACTTCCATCTCCAACACACAGCCACCAACCCCTGGGTCTAAGGCCATCCTGGCTCCCCTGCAGGAGCTCACCTGCAGCCCATCCTGGAGGAGTTATAGGGAGGGGTTATATGGGGCAATAGGAGGAGATATAGGGAGGGGTTATATGGAGCAATAGGAGGAGTTATAGGCAGAGGTTATATGGGGCAATAGGAGGAGTTATAGGAGAGGTTATATGGGGCAATAGGAAGAGTTATAGGGAGAGGTTATATGGGGCAATAGGAGGAGTTATAGGGAGAGGTTATATGGAGCAATAGGAGGAGTTATAGGGAGAGGTTATATGGGGCAATAGGAGGAGTTATTGGGAGGGGTTATATGGGGCAATAGGAGGAGTTTTAGGAAGCGGTTATATGGGGCAATAGGAGGAGTTATATGGAGCAGTTGGAGGAGTTATAGGGAAACATAGTAGTCCGTAGGAGGGGGGGGGGGGGAAGGGTAGGAGGGGGGGAAAGTGTAGGGGGGGAAGGGGAGGAGGGCGGGGGAAGGGGAGGAGGGTGGGGGAAGGGGAGGAGGGGGGGAAGGGGGAGAAGGGGGGGGAAAGGGGGAGGAGGGGGGGAGGGAGGGAGAGGAGGAGGAAGGGGGGAAAGGGGAGGAGGGGGGAAAGGGGGGAGGAGGGGAGGGGAAAGGGGAGGAGGGGGGGAAAGGGGAGGAGGGGGGGAGGGGAGGGAGAGGAGGAGGAAGGAGGGAAAGGGAGGGGGGGGGAAAGGGGAGGGGTGGGGGGAAAGGGAGGAGGGGGGAAAGGGGGGAGGAGGGGAGGGGAAAGGGGAGGAGGGGGGGAAAGGGGAGGAGGGGGGGAAAGGGAGGAGGGGGGGAAAGGGGAGTGGGGGGGAAAGGGGAGTGGGGGGGTGAGGGAAAGGGGAGTGGGGGGGGTTGGCAAAAGGGGAGTGGGGGGGGGTTGGCGAAAGGGGAGTGGGGGGGGGTTGGCGAAAGGGGAGTGGGGGGGTGGGGGAAAGGGGGGTGGGGGGAAAGGGGAGTGGGGGAAAGGGGAGTGGGGGGGTGGGGGAAAAGGGAGTGGGGGGTGGTGGGGGAAAGGGGAGTTGGGGGAGTGGGGAAAGGGGAGTGGGGGGGGGTGGGGGAAAGGGGAGTGGGGGGTGGTGGGGGAAAGGGGAGTTGGGGGTGTGGGGAAAGGGGAGTCGGGGGGGGAAAGGGGAGTGGGGGGTGGGGGAAAGGGGAGTCGGGGGGGGAAAGGGGAGTGGGTGGGTGGGGAAAGGGGAGTGTGGGGGGTGGGGGAAGGGGAGTGTGGGGGGGGGGGGGAAAGGGGAGTGGGGGGTGGGGTAAGGGGAGGGGGGGTGGGGTAAAGGGGAGTGGGGGGGGAAGGGGAGTGTGGGGGGAGGGAAGGGGTGTGGGGGGGGGTGGGGGAAGGGGGTGTGGGGGGGTGGGGGAAAGGGGAGTGTGGGGGGGAAGGGGAGTGTGGGGGAAAGGGGAGGGGGGAAAGGGGAGTGTGGGGGGGATAGGGGAGTGTGGGGGGGGGTGGCGGAAAGGGGGGGGTGAGGGGGAAGGGGTGGGGGGTGGGGGAAGGGGGTGGGGGGGTGGGGGAAGGGGAGTGTGGGGGGGGTGGGGGAAAGGGAGTGTGGGGGGGGTGGGGAACGGGTGTGTGGGGGGGTGGGGGAAGGGGTTGTGGGGGGGGGTGGGGGAAGGGGGTTTGTGGGGGGGTGGGGGAAGGGGAGTGGGGGGGGAAGGGGGTGGGGGGGGGAGGGGTGTGGGGGGGGGAAGGGGTTGTGGGGGGGAGGGGGTGTGGGGGGGTGGGGGAGGGGGTGTGGGGGGGGTGGGGGAAGGGGGGTGTGGGGGGGGTGGGGGAAGGGGTGTGGGGGGGGGGGGGGAGTGTGGGGGGGGGGGGAAGGTGAGTGTGGGGGGGGTGGGGAAGGGGGTGTGGGGGGTGGGGGAAGGGGTTGTGGGGGGGAAGGGGAGTGGGGGGATGGGGGGGTGGGGGGAAGGGGAGTTGGGGGGGTGGGGGGGGGTGCAGGAAAGGGGAGTCGGGGGGTAGGGGAAGGGGAGTGGGGGGTTGGCGAAAGGGAGTGGGGGGGGTTGGGAAGAATGGGAGTGGGGAGGTGGGGAAAGGAGGGTGGGGGAAGGGGGGGGAGTAGGGGAAGGGGAGTGGGGGGAAAGGGGGTGTGGGAAGGGGGTTGGGGAAGGGGGAGTGGGGGGTGGGGGGAAGGGGGTGGGGGAAGGGAGTGGGGGGTGGGGGAAGGGGAGTGGGGGGTTGGGAAGGGAGTGGGGGGTTGGAAGGGGGGAGTGGGGGGTTGGGAAAGAAAGGGAGTGGGAGGTGGGGGAAGGGGGGTGGGGGAAGGGCAGTGGGGGGGAAGGGGGAGTGGGGGGTGGGGAAAGGGGAGTGGGGGAAAGGGGAAGGGGAGTGGGGGTGGGGAAAGGGAAGTGGGGGAAAGGGGGTGGGGGAATAAGGGGGGTGGGGGAAAGGGGAGTGGGGGGAGTGGGGGAAAGGGGAAAGGGGAGTGTGGGGGGTGGAGAGCAGGGGGATATGTTTTGTCATAATTTATGTATCCGCATGCCCCCCCCCCCCGGGCATCCACCCCCCTCCGCTGGCTCGGCGGCTGGCCGCTCTCCCTTCTAGGTTCCTCGTGACTCGCTCATCGCCCCCCCCCGTGACTCGGGGCTCCCTCCCCCCATTCCCCGTGACCCCGTTCCCTGTGACTCCCCGTTCCCCCCGGGCGACCGCTTGGTCCCCCCGATGTGGCCGTGCATGCGGCGGCGGCAGGAAGCGCTGTGTTGTGTGTGTGACCTTTGGCCCGTCACTCCGCCTCAGGTCAATGAGAGGTGTGCGGGGGCGGCCGGCCCAAGGGAGCAATCTCATTGGCTTGAGGGACACAGGCCACGCAGACAGACATACAGTGCTTTCAGAAATATATAGTAAGATCCCCACCTAAACCAGGGGGTGTACTACTAACGTAGATCAAAATAATGCGAGGAAATCCGATCCTGTCGTGTGTTGCGATAAACTTATCTTTAATTATTGATATATTTTTATTCATACTTGATTCGTGTTTTCTTTTTCTTATATATTACATACACCGAAAACTGTGGTAACATTGGCCTTTTGTGGACGACCTTTCTCCCACCGTGTAAAAAAAAAGTTGAGCATTTTTTAATGGAATATTAAGCGCGACATTTTGAATATTTGTACGTGCTGAGTTGTAGGTCACAGTAATTGCAACGTCTGCCATTTCTAATATCATTCTTATTTTCACCGTTCGATGTCAGAACCAACGCCGTTTTATATGTTAGCCCTCTATGGCTCGTGGCTGCATCCCTACTACGCGGCCAATGTATGGCTTTGCGTAACCCCCAGGGAGGGGGAAAAAATCCTTTAGAATCGGTGCACTCCTGCAAAAAAATCCCTTAAGTGTATATTCACACTTTGGTGTACTGTATATTCACACCTAGAAGCCAGTAGTTGACATATCCACTAGAACCGGGGTACACATACTTTTGGCCCTGCGCCCCCCTGCCTGCCCAGCCCCTGTGCTCATGCCCCCCTCCTACCTGGTATCCGGCGTCAAATGACGCCACGGGTCATGTGACGTCACGTCACATGGCTCCGCTGCGTCATTTGACGCCACGTTGCCATGGCGATGTGTCGCCCGAAGCCATCGGAGAGAAGGCAAGAGTTACACAGGGCTTGTGCGCTCCCCGGCATTTCATTTAAATGCTTTGGAGAAGAGCGCGGGACCTCTGTAACCACCGCACCCCCCCCCCCACCCCCCAAAAAAAAATTCTCTCGTCTCCCAGTTTGCGCACCTGTGCACTAGAACATACAGATTTGGAGTCTACTATAAAGGTGGATAACTCATGGTCTGCTATCAAGGGTATATCAGGTGGTATAGATATATACAAAATCTATCGATGCCGATTAAGGGTCAGAATGACCTCATTGATAGCCGGGTGAATGTGATGTATATCAGACCTCTGGGGAGAGTCAGATCACCCTGGTCAGAGAGTCACTGACAATTAGGTAGACGATTGGCGTGTGGATCTTGTTATAAATACCGTATCTATGTCATTTAAATTCAAATCATTTTAATAACACAAAATTGAATAACACTCAAATAGCTAAATAAATAAAAAGAGGGTCGCAGTAATCACGCGCGGCTGGTTTTGGATGATCTTACGGATTATTTAAATCTAGCTAGGTTTTATGGTTCACATATAAAATAGTGTCTCAAGCCGCGATGCGCGACCGCCTCGGCCAAAAGACAAGATTTTTGTATTTTGGCGCGGTCGGTCGAGCATTGGCAGTCAGCCAATGAGGGCG